>NW_025534428.1:0-55000 GCF_020615455.1 Coregonus clupeaformis
ACTAACTAGTTTAATGACAACATTACTCTGTGTGTCGTACCAGACTAACTAGTTTAATGACAACGTTACTCTGTGTGTGCATTGCCAGACTAACTAGTTTAGCCGACCAGTTACTCTGTGTGTGGTAACAGACTAGCTAGTTTAATGACAACGTTACTCTGTGTATGCATTGCCAGACTAACTAGTTTAATGACAACGTTACTCTGTGGGGTAGTAACAATTAACTAGGTTTAATAAACAACGTTACTCTGTGTGTAGTAACAGGACTAACTAGTTTAACAACGTTACTCTGTGAGTCGTAACAGACTAACTAGTTTAATGACAACATTACTCTGTGTGTGGTAACAGGACTAACTAGTTTAATGACAGCATTACTCTGTGTGTCGTAACAGACTAACTAGTTTAGCCGACAACGTTACTCTGTGTGTGGTAACAGGACTAGCAACTGGTTTAATGACAACGTTACTCTGTGTGTGGTAACAGGACTAGCTAGTTTAATGACAACGTTACTCTGTGTGTGGTAACAGGACTAACTGGTTTAATGATAGCGTTACTCTGTGTGTGGTAACAGACCCAACTAGTTTAATAACAACGTTACTCTGTGTGTGTAACAGGACTAGCTAGTTTAATGACAACGTTACTCTGTGTGTGGTAACAGGACTAACTAGTTTAATGACAACGTTACTCTGTGTGTCGTAACAGGACTAACTAGTTTAATGACAACGTTACTCTGTGTGTGGTAACAAGACGCTAGTTTGGCAAGCAACGTTACTCTGTGTGTCGGTAACAGGACTAACTAGTTTAATGACAACGTTACTCTGTGTGTCGTAACAGGACTAACTAGTTTAATGACAACGTTACTCTGTGTGTGGTAACAGGACTAACTAGTTTAATGACAACGTTACTCTGTGTGTAGTAACAGACTAACTAGTTTAATGACAACGCGTTACTCTGTGAGTCGTGGCAGGACTAGTTTAATGACTTAAGCGTTTCTCTGTATTATTTGTGCTGAAACTAACTAGTTTAATGACAACGTTACTCTGTGTGTCGTAACAGGACTAACTAGTTTAATGAAACAACGTTACTCTGTGTGGTCGTAACAGGACTAACTAGTTTAATGACAACGTTACTCTGTGTGTATTAGTAACAGACTAACTAGTTTAATGACTTAGCGTTACTCTGTGTGTGGTAACAGACTAACTAGTTTAATGACAACGTTACTCTGTGTGGTAACAGACTAACTAGTTTAATGACAACGTTACTCTGTATGTGGTAAGCAAGGACTAACTAGTTTAATGACAACGTTACTCTGTGTGTAGTAACCAGACTAACTAGTTTAATGACAACGTTACTCTGTGTGGTAACAGGACTAACTAGTTTAATGACAACGTTACTCTGTGTGTCGTAACAGGACCTTTTTTAGTTTAATGACAAGCGTTACTCTGTGTGTAGTAACAGGACTAACTAGTTTAATGACAACGTTACTCTGTGTGTAAGTAACAGGACTAACTAGTTTAATGACAACGTTACTCTGTGTGTTGTGGCTAGACCTTTAGTTTAATGACAACGTTACTCTGTGTGTAAGTAACAGACTAACTAGTTTAATGACAGCGTTACTCTGTGTGAAGTAACAGATAACTAGTTTAATGACAACGTTACTCTGTGTGTGGTAACAGGACTTGCTAGTTTAATGACAGCGTTACTCTGTGTGTGGTAACAGACTAACTAGTTTAATGACAACGTTATAATGCGTGGTAACAGGACTAGCTGGTTCAATGACAACGTTACTCTGTGTGTTGTAACAGACCTAGCTAGTTTAATGACAACGTTACTCTGTGTGTTGTAACAGACTAACTAGTTTAATGACAACGTTACTCTGTGTGTGGTAACAGGACTAACTAGTTTAATGGTGGCGTTACTCTGTGTGTTGTAACGAACTAACTAGTTTAATAGCGTTACTCTGTGTGTAAATAACAGGACTAACTAGTTTAATGACAACGTTACTCTGTGTAGTTAATAAAAGACTAACTAGTTTAACGACAACGTTACTCTGTGTGTGGTAACGAATTAACTAGTTTAATGACGCGTTACTCTGTGTGTCGTAACAGGACTAACTAGTTTAATGACAACGTTACTCTGTGTGTAGTAGCAGGACTAACTAGTTTAATGACAACGTTACTCTGTGTGTCGTAACAGGACTATGGATTTAATGACAACGTTACTCTGTGTTATTAAGTAACAGACTAACTAGTTTAATATTAGCGTTACTCTGTGTGTGGTAACAGGACGCTAGTTTAATGACAACGTTACTCTGTGTGTGGTAACAGACTAACTAGTTTAATGACAACGTTACTCTGTGTGTTGTAACAGACTAACTAGTTTAATGACAACGTTACTCTGTGTGTCGTAACGGACTAACTAGTTTAATGACTTAGCGTTACTCTGTGTGTGGCTGAACTGCTAGTTTTTTAACAGCGTTACTCTGTGTGTAGTAACAGGACTAACTAGTTTAATGACTTAGCGTTACTCTGTGTGTCGTAACAGGACTAACTAGTTTAATGACTTAGCGTTACTCTGTGTGTGGTAACAGGACTAACTAGTTTAATGACAACGTTACTCTGTGTGTCATTAACAGGACTAACTAGTTTAATGACAACGTTACTCTGTGTGTCGCGTAACCAGACTAACTAGTTGTCAAAACGTTACTCTGTATTGTGGTAACAGACTAACTAGTTTAATGACAACGTTACTCTGTGTGTGGTAATAGGACTAACTAGTTTGGCCAAAACAACGCTTCTCTGTGTGTGGTAACAGGACTATTTAGTTTAATGACAACGTTACTCTGTGTGTGGTAACAGGACTAACTAGTTTAATGACAACGTTACTCTGTGTGTGGTAACAGGACTAACTAGTTTAATGACAACGTTACTCTGTGTGTGGTAACAGACCCAACTGGTTTAATGACTTAGCGTTACTCTGTTTGTGCCGTAACAGACTAACTAGTTTAATGACAACGTTACTCTGTGTGTGGTAACAGGACTAACTAGTTTAATGACAACGTTACTCTGTGTGTGGTAACAGGACTAACTAGTTTAATGACTGGGTACTCTGTGTGTGGTAACAGACTAACTAGTTTAATGACAACGTTACTCTGTGTGTAGTAACAGGACTAACTAGTTTAATGACAGCGTTACTCTGTGTGTGGTAACAGGACTAGCTAGTTTAATGTTGGCGTTACTCTGTGTGTGTTAACAGAGTTAACTAGTTTAATGACAACGTTACTCTGTGTGTCGTACCAGACTAGCTGGTTTAATACACGTTACTCTGTGGTGATAATGGACTATGGTTTAGTGACTTAGCGTTACTCTGTGTGTGGCTAACAGGACTAACTAGTTTAATGACAGCGCGTTACTCTGTGGAGTGCGTAACAGACTACTAGTGTTAATGACAGCGTTACTCTGTTAACAGGACTAACGCTAGTTCAATAACAACGTTACTCTGTGTTCGTAACAACTAGCTATTTATATACGTTACTCTGTGTGTGGTAACAGGACTAACTGGTTTAATGATAGCGTTATCTAGTGAGTGCGTAACGACTAACTGGGTTTAATGACAACGTTACTCTGTGTGTGGTAACAGACTAACTAGTTCAATAACAGCGTTGCTCTGTAGTGTGGTAACAGACCTAACTAGTTTAATGATAGCGTTACTCTGTGTGTCGTAACAGACTAGTTGTGGCATTGGCGTTACTCTGTGTGTGTGGTAACGACTAGTTTTAATGACAACGTTACTCTGTGTGTACGTAACGGGGCTAACTAGATTTAATAACAACGTTACTCTGTGTGTCGCTAACAGACTAACTAGTTTAACACAACGTTATCTGCGTGTCTAACAGGACCCAACTAGATTTAATGCGGCGTTACTCTGTCAGTGTGAATGTAAGGACTGCTAGTTTAACCAAAAAAAACCCTTTCTGTGTGTTGGTAACCGGACCTTAAGTTTTAACGCGCGTTACTCTGTGTGTAACAGATAGCTAGTTTAATGACAACGTTACTCTGTGTGTGGTAACAGACTAACTGGTTTAGTGACAGCGTTACTCTGTGTGTGTGTGAACCGGCTAGTTTAATGACAGGCGTTACCTGTGTCGTAACAGGACTAACTAGTTTAATGACAGCGTTACTCTGTGGGTGCAGTAACAGGGACTAATGGTTTATGTAGCCAGCGATTACTCTGTGTGTGGTAACGGGACTGAGCTGGTTTTAATGACAACGTTACTCTGTGTGTGGTAACAGACTAACTAGTTTAATGACAACGTTACTCTGTGTGTGTGTAGACTAGCGTTTATACAGCGTTACTCTGCGTGTGGCAACAGGACTAACTAGTTTAATGACAACTTGCGTTACTCTGGTATCAGATAGCTGGTTTAATGACAACGTTACTGTGTGTCGTAACAGGACTAACTAGTTTAATATACGTTACTCTGTGTGTGGTAACAGACTAACCCTAGTTTTAATGACAAGTTACTCTGTGTGTGGTAACCAGGACTAACTAGTTTAACTTGACTAGCGTTACTCTGTGTGTGGTAACGAACTAACTAGTTTAATGACAACGTTACTCTGTGTGTCGTAACAGACTAACTAGTTTAACTCCGTTACTCTGTGTGTGGTAACAACTTAGTTTAATGAAACAGCGTTACTCATTGATAACAATGCTAGTTTAATGACAACGCGTTACTCTGTGTGGGCCGTAACTAACTGGTTTAATGACACACGTTACTCTGTGTGAGGTAACAGACTAGCTAGTTTAATGACAACGTTACTCTGTGTGTGGTAACAGGACTAACTAGTTTAATGACAACGTTACTCTGTGTGTTGTAACAGACTAACTAGTTTAATGACAACGTTACTCTGTGTGTGGTAACAGGACTAACTAGTTTAATGACAACGATTCTCTGTGTGTGGTAACAGGACTAACTAGTTTAATGACAACGATTCTCTGTGTGTGGTAACAGGACTAACTAGTTTAATGACACAACGTTACTCTGTGTGTGGTAACATGACTAACTAGTTTAATGACAACGTTACTCTGTGTGTGGTAACAGGACTAACTAGTTTAATGACAACGTTACTCTGTGTGTGTAACAGGACTAACTAGTTTAATGACAATGTTACTCTGTGTGTGGTAACAGGACTAACTAGTTTAATGACAACGTTACTCTGTTGTGTCGTAACAGACTAACTAGTTTAATAACAACTTATCTGTGTGTGGTAACAGGACCTAACTAGTTTAATGACAACGTTACTCTGTGTGTGTAACAGACTAACTGGTTTAATACAGCGTTACTCTGTGTGTAGTAACTTAGGACTACTTCTAGTTTAATGACAACGTTACTCTGTGTGTGGTAACAGGAACTAGTTTAAGTGACAGCGTTACTCTGTGTGTTGGTAACTTAACTAACTAGTTTAATGACAACGTTACTCTGTGTGTGGTAACAGACTAACTAGTTTAATGACAACGATTACTCTGTGTGTGGTAACAGACTAACTAGTTTAATTGACAACGTTATCTGTGTGTGGTAACAGGACTAACTAGTTTAATGACAACGTTACTCTGTGTGTGGTAACAGGACTAACTAGTTTACATGACAACGTTACTCTTGTGTGTGTAACAGACTAACTAGTTTAATTAAACAACGTTACTCTCAGTGTGTCGTAACAGGACTAACTAGTTTAATTGACAACGTTACTCTGTGTGTGTCGTACAGACTAACTAGTTTAATGACTCAACGTTACTCTGTGTGTGGTAACAGACTAACTAGGTTTAATGACAACGCTACTCTGTGTGTGGTAACAGGACTAACTAGTTTAATGACAACGTTACTCTGTGTGTCGTAACAGACTAACTAGTTTAATGACTTAACGTTACTCTGTGTGTGGTAACAGGACTAACTAGTTTAATGACAACGTTACTCTGTGTGTAGTAACAGGACCAACTAGTTTAATAGACAACGCGTTCTCTGTGTGTGGTAACAGACTAACTAGTTTAATGACAACGTTACTCTGTGTGTCGTAACAGGACTAACTAGTTTAATGACAACGATTTCTGTGTGTCGTGAACAGACTAACTAGTTTAATGACAACGATTCTCTGTGTGTGTAACAGACTAACTAGTTTAATGACAACGTTACTCTGTGTGGTAAACAGACTAACTAGTTTAATGACAACGTTACTCTGTGGTGTTCGTGAACAGACTAACTAGTTTAATGACAACGTTACTCTGTGTGTTCGTAACAGACTAACTAGTTTAATGACAACGTTACTCTGTGGGTGTCGTAACAGGACTAACTAGTTTAATCGACAACGTTACTCTGTGTGTGGTAACAGACTAACTAGTTTAATGACAACGTTACTCTGTGTGTCGTAACAGACTAACTAGTTTAACTGACAACGTTCTCTGTGTGGTAACAGACTAACTAGTTTAATGACAACGAATTTACTCTGTGTGTCGTAACAGACTAACTAGTTTAATGCAACGTTACTCTGTGTGTGGTAACGGACTAACTAGTTTAATGACAACGTTACTCTGTGTGTGGTAACAGGACTAACTAGTTTAATGACAACGTTACTCTGTGTGTGGTAACAGGACTAACTAGTTTAATGACAACGTTACTCTGTGTGTGGTAACAGACTAACTAGTTTAATGACAACGTTACTCTGTGTGTCGTAACAGGACTAACTAGTTTAATGACGCAACTACTACTCTGTGTGTGGTAACAGACTAACTAGTTTAATGACAACGTTACTCTGTGTGTCGTAACAGGACTAATAGTTTAATGACAACGTTACTCTGTGTGTGGTAAACAGGACTAACTAGTTTAATGACAACGTTACTCTGTGTGTGGTAACAGGACTAACTAGTTTAATGACAACGTTACTCTGTGTGTCGTAACAGACTAACTAGTTTAATGACAACGTTCGACTAATTAATGACATTTGTGGTAACAGGACCTAACTAGTTTAATGACCTAACGTTACTCTGTGTGTGGTACAGACTAACTAGTTTAATGACAACGTTACTCTGTGTGTGGTAACAGACTAACTAGTTTAATGACAACGTTACTCTGTGTGTGTAACAGGACTAACTAGTTTAATATAAGCGTTACTCTTGTGGTAACAGGACTAACTAGTTTAATGACAACGTTACTCGTGTGTGTGGTAACAGGACTAACTAGTTTAACCGACAACGATTGTGTGTGTAACAAGGACTAGCTAGTTTAACAAGTTACTCTGCAGTGTCGTAACAGAAGTAGTTTAATGACAGCGTTACTCTGTGTGTAAGTAACAGGACTAACTAGTTTAATGACAACGTTACTCTGTGGTAACAGGACTAACTAGTTTAACGACAACGTTACCTGTGTGTGGTAACAGAGACTAACTAGGTTTAATGACAACGTTACTCTGTGTGTGGTAACAGGACTACTAGTTTAATGACAACGTTACTCTGTGTGTGTCGTAACGAGGACTACGTTTAATGACAACGTTACTCTGTGTGTGGTAACAGGACTAACTAGTTTAATGACAACGTTACTCTGTGTGGTGTGTAAAGACTAACTAGTTTAATGACAACGTTACTCTGTGTGTGTAACAGACTAACTAGTTTAATGACAACGATTCTCTGCTGTGTCGTAACAGACTAACTAGTTTTAATGACAACGTTACTCTGTGTGTGTAACAGGACTAACTAGTTTAATGACAACGTTACTCTGTGTGTGGTAACAGGACTAACTAGTTTAATGACAGCGTTACTCTGTGTGTAGTAACAGACTAACTGGTTTAATGACAACGTTACTCTGTGTGTGTAACAGGACTAACTAGTTTAATGACAACGTTACTCTGTGTGTGGTAACAGGACTAACTAGTTTAATGACAACGTTACTCTGTGTGTGGTAACAGACTAACTAGTTTAATGACAACGTTACTCTGTGTGTGGTAACAGGACTAACTAGTTTAATGACAGTAGCGTTACTCTGTGTTGTAACAGGACTAACTAGTTTAATGACAACGTTACTCTGTGTGTGGTAACAGGACTAACTAGTTTAATGACAACGTTACTCTGTGTGTGGTAACAGGACTAACTAGTTTAATGACAACGTTACTCTGTGTGTGGTAACAGGACTAACTAGTTTCGTGACAACGTTACTCTGTGTGTGTATGTGAAAGACTAACTAGTTTAATGACAACGTTATCTCTGTGGTAAACGTAACAGGTGACTAACTAGTTTAAATGACTCAACGTTACTCTGTGTGTGGTAACAGACTAACTAGTTTAATGACAACGATTACTCTGTGTGTGGTAACAGGACTAACTAGTTTAATGACAACGTTACTCTGTGTGTGGTAACAGGACTAACTAGTTTAATGACAACGTTACTCTGTGTGTGGTAAAACAGGACTAACTAGTTTAATGACAACGTTACTCTGTGTGTGGTAACAGACTACACTAGTTTCAACGACAACGCGTTTTCGTGTGTGTGGTAACAGGACTAACTAGTTTAATGACAACGTTACTCTGTGTGTGGTAACAGGACTAACTAGTTTGAATGACAACGTTACTCTGTGTGTTGGTAACAGACTAACTAGTTTAATGACAACGTTACTCTGTGTGTGGTAACAGGACTAACTAGTTTAATGACAACGTTACTCTGTGTGTAGTAACAGGACTAACTAGTTTAATGACAACGTTACTCTGTGTGTGGTAACAGACTAACTAGTTTAATGACAACGTTACTCTTGTGTGTGTAACAGGACTAACTAGTTTAATGACAACGTTACTCTGTGTGTGGTAACAGGACTAACTAGTTTAACGACAACGTTACTCTGTGTGTCGTAACAGGACTAACTAGTTTAATGACAACGTTACTCTGTGTGGCTGGTAACAGACTAACTAGTTTAATGACAACGTTACTCTGTGTGTGGTAACAGGACTAACTAGTTTAATGACAACGATTCTCTGTGTGTGGTAACAGGACTAACTAGTTTAATGACAACGTTACTCTGTGTGGCGGTAACAGACTAACTAGTTTAATGACAACGTTACTCTGTGTGTGTAACAGGACTAACTAGTTTAATGACAACGTTACTCTGTGTGGGTAACAGACCCAACTAGTTTAATGACAACGTTACTCTGTGTGTTGTAACAGACTAACTAGTTTAATGACAACGATTACTGTGTCAAGGTCGTAACAGGACTAACTAGTTTAATGCGACAACGATTCCTGCCGTGTGTCGTAACAGACTAACTAGTTTAATGACAACGTTACTCTGCGTGTTGTAACAGGACAACTAGTTTAATGACAACGTTACTCTGTGTGTGGTAACAGGACTAACTAGTTTAATGACAACGTTTCTGTGTGTGGTAACAGGACTAACTAGTTTAATGACAACGATTACTCTGTGTGGTAACAGGACTAACTAGTTTAATGACAACGATTACTCTGTGTGTGGTAACAGGACTAACTAGTTTAATGCAACAACGTTACTCTGTGTGTGGTAACAGGACTAACTAGATTTAATGACAACGTTACTCTGTGTGTGGTAACAGACTAACTAGTTTAATGACAACGTTACTCTGTGTGTCGTAACAGGACTAACTAGTTTAATGACAACGTTACTCTGTGTGTCGTAACAGGACTAACTAGTTTAATGACAACGTTACTCTGTGTGTGGTAACAGGACTAACTAGTTTAATGACAACATTACTCTGTGTGTGGTAACAGGACTAACTAGTTTAATGACAACGTTACTCTGTGTGTGGTAACAGACTAACTAGTTTAATGACAACGTTACTCTGTGTGTGGTAACAGACTAACTAGTTTAATGACAACGTTACTCTGTGTGTGGTAAAACAGGACTAACTAGTTTAATGACAACGTTACTCTGTGTGTGGTAACAGGACTAACTAGTTTAATGACAACGTTACTCTGTGTGTAGTAACAGGACTAACTAGTTTAATGACAACGTTATCTGTGTGTAGTAACAGGACTAACTAGTTTAATGACAACGTTACTCTGTGTGTGGTAACAGACTAACTAGTTTAATGACAACGTTACTCTGTGTGTCGTAACAGGACTAACTAGTTTAATGACAACATTACTCTGTGTGGTAACAGGACTAACTAGTTTAAGACAACGTTACTCTGTGTGTGCCGTAACAGGACTAACTAGTTTAATGACAACGTTACTCTGTGTGTGGTAACAGGACTAACTAGTTTAATGACAACGTTACTCTGTGTATGGTAACAGACTAACTAGTTTAATGACAACGCGTTACTTCTGTGTGTGGTAACAGGACTAACTAGTTTAATGACAACGTTACTCTGTGTGTGGTAACAGGACTAACTAGTTTAATGACAACGTTACTCTGTGTGGTAACAGGACTAACTAGTTTAATGACAACGTTACTCTGTGTTGTGGTAACAGGACTAACTAGTTTAATGACAAGCGTTACTCTGTGTGTGGTAACAGACTAACTAGTTTAATGACTAACGTTACTCTGTGTGTGCGTAACAGGACTAACTAGGTTTAATGACAACGTTACTCTGTGTGTGGTAACAGGACTAACTAGTTTAATGACAACGTTACTCTGTGTGTAGTAACAGGACTAACTAGTTTAATGACAACGTTACTCTGTGTGTGGTAACAGACTAACTAGTTTAATGACAAACGTTACTCTGTGTGTCGTAACAGGACTAACTAGTTTAATGACAATTACTTCTGTGTGGGTAACAGACTAACTAGTTTAATGACAACGTTACTCTGTGTGTCTGTAACAGGACTAACTAGTTTAATGACAATCGTTACTCTGTGTGTGGTAACAGGACTAACTAGTTTAAGACAACGTTACTCTGTGTGTGGTAACAGACTAACTAGTTTAATGACAACGTTACTCTGTGTGTGCGTAACAGACTAACTAGTTTAATGACAACGTTACTCTGTATGTGGTAACAGGACTAACTAGTTTAAATGACAACGTTACTCTGTGTGTGGTAACAGACTAACTGGTTTAATGACAACGTTCTCTGTGTGTCGCGTAACAGACTAACTAGTTTAATGACAGCATTACTCTGTGTGTGGTAACAGACTAACTAGTTTAATGACAACGTTACTCTGTGTGTGGTAACAGACTAACTAGTTTAATGACAACGTTACTCTGTGTGTCGTAACAGGACTAACTAGTTTAATGACAACGTTACTCAGTGTGTTGTAACAGGACTAACTAGTTTAATGACAACGTTACTCTGTGTGTGGTAAACAGACTAACTAGTTTAATGACAACGTTACTCTGTGTGGGGGTAACAGGACTAACTAGTTTAATAAATAACGCATTCTCTCTGTGTGTGTAACAGACTAACTAGTTTAATACAAACAACGTTCTCTGTGTGTGTAACAGGACTAACTAGTTTAATGACAGCGTTACTCTGTGTGTCGTGAACAGGACTAACTAGTTTAATGACTAACGTTACTCTGTGTGTAGTAACAGGACTAACTAGTTTAATGACAACGTTACTCTGTGTGTGGTAACAGACTAACTAGTTTAATTATACATTACTCTGTGTGTGGTAACAGGACTAACTAGTTTAATGACAACGTTACTCTGTGTGTGTGTAACAGGACTAACTAGTTTAATGACTTCAACGTTACTCTGTGTGTAGTAACAGGACTAACTAGTTTAATGACAACGTTACTCTGTGTGTGGTAACAGACTAACTAGTTTAATGACAACGTTACTCTGTAGTGTGGTAACAGACTAACTAGTTTAATGACAACGTTACTCTGTGTGTAGTAACAGGACTAACTAGTTTAATGACAACGTTACTCTGTGTGTAGTAACAGGACTAACTAGTTTAATGACAACGTTACTCTGTGTGTGGTAACAGGACTAATAGTTTAATGACAACGTTACTCTGTGTGTGGTAACAGGACTAACTAGTTTAATGACAACGTTACTCTGTGTGTGGTAACAGACTAACTAGTTTAATGACAACGTTACTCTGTGTGTGGTAACAGGACTAACTAGTTTAATGACAACGTTACTCTGTGTGTGGTAACAGGACTAACTAGTTTAATGACAACGTTACTCTGTGTGTGGTAACAGGACTAACTAGTTTAATGACAACGTTACTCTGTGTGTGGTAACAGGACTAACTAGTTTAATGACAACGTTACTCTGTGTGTGGTAACAGACTAACTAGTTTAATGACAACGTTACTCTGTGTGTGGTAACAGACTAACTAGTTTTAATGACAACGTTACTCTGTGTATACTAACAGACTAACTAGTTTAATGACAACGTTACTCTGTATTGTGGTAACAGACTAACTAGTTTAATGACAACGTTACTCTGTGTGTGGTAAGAGACTAACTAGTTTAATGACAACGTTACTCTGTGTGTCGTAACAGGACTAACTAGTTTAATGACAACGTTACTCTGTGTGTGGTAACAGGACTAACTAGTTTAATGACAACGTTACTCTGTGTGTCGTGTTAACAGGACTAACTAGTTTAATGACAACGTTACTCTGTGTGTAGTAACAGACTAACTAGTTTAATGACAACGTTACTCTGTGTGTGTGTAACAGGACTAACTAGTTTAATGACAACGTTACTCTGTGTGTAGTAACAGGACTAACTAGTTTAATGACAACGTTACTCTGTGTGTGGTAACAGACTAACTAGTTTAATGACAACGTTACTCTGTGTGTCGTAACAGACTAACTAGTTTAATGACAACGTTACTCTGTGTGTGGTAACAGGACTAACTAGTTTAATGACAACGTTACTCTGTGTGTGGTAACAGACTAACTAGTTTAATGACAACGTTACTCTGTGTGTGGTAACAGGACTAACTAGTTTAATGACAACGTTACTCTGTGTGTTGTAACAGGACTAACTAGTTTAATGACAACGTTACTCTGTGTGTGGTAACAGGACTAACTAGTTTAATGACAACGTTACTCTGTGTGTGGTAACAGACTAACTAGTTTAATGACAACGTTACTCTGTGTGTGGTAACAGACTAACTAGTTTAATGACAACGTTACTCTGTGTGTGGTAACAGACTAACTAGTTTAATGACAACGTTACTCTGTGTGTCGTAACAGGACTAACTAGTTTAATGACAACGTTACTCTGTGTGTGGTAACAGACTAACTAGTTTAATGACAACGTTACTCTGTGTGTCGTAACAGACTAACTAGTTTAATGACAACGTTACTCTGTGTGTGGTAACAGGACTAACTAGTTTAATGACAACGTTACTCTGTGTGTGGTAACAGACTAACTAGTTTAATGACAACGTTACTCTGTGTGTGTAACAGACTAACTAGTTTAATGACAACGTTACTCTGTGTGTAGTAACAGACTAACTAGTTTAATGACAACGCGTTACTCTGTGTGTGGTAACAGGACTAACTAGTTTAATGACAACGTTACTCTGTGTGTGGTAACAGGACTAACTAGTTTAATGACAAGCGTTGCTCTGTGTAGTGGTAACAGACTAACTAGTTTAATGACAACGTTACTCTGTGTGTGGTAACAGACTAACTAGTTTAATGACAACGTTACTCTGTGTGTGGTAACAGACTAACTAGTTTAATGACAACGTTCTCTGTGTGTGGTAACAGGACTAACTAGTTTAATGACAACGTTACTCTGTGTGTGGTAACAGGACTAACTAGTTTAATGCCAGCGGATTACTCTCTGTGTGTGGTAACAGACTAACTAGTTTAATGACAACGTTACTCTGTGTGTCGTAACAAGACTAACTAGTTTAATGACAACGTTACTCTGTGTGTGGTAACAGACTAACTAGTTTAATGACAACGTTACTCTGTGTGTGGTAACAGACTAACTCAGTTTAATGACAACGTTACTCTGTGTGTGGTAACAGGACTAACTAGTTTAATGACAACGTTACTTCTGTGTGTGGTAACAGACTAACTAGTTTAATGACAACGTTACTCTGTGTGTGGTAACAGGACTAACTAGTTTAATGACAACGTTACTCTGTGTGTCGTAACAGGACTAACTAGTTTAATGACAACGTTACTCTGTGTGTGGTAACAGACTAACTAGTTTAATGACAACGTTACTCTGTGTGTGGTAACAGACTAACTAGTTTAATGACAACGATTACTCTGTGTGTGGTAACAGGACTAACTAGTTTAATGACAACGTTACTCTGTGTGTGGTAACAGGACTAACTAGTTTAATGACAACCAAGCGTTACTCTGTGTGTGGTAACAGACTTAACTAGTTTAATGACAACGTTTTGTTTACAGTTTCACGTTCTCTGTGTGTGTAACAGGACTAACTAGTTTAATGACAACGTTACTCTGTGTGTGGTAACAGACTAACTAGTTTAATGACAACGTTTCTGTGTGTGGTAACAGGACTAACTAGTTTAATGACAACGTTACTCTGTGTGTCGTAACAGACTAACTAGTTTAATGACAACGTTACTCTGTGTGTGGTAACAGGACTAACTAGTTTAATGACAACGTTACTCTGTGTGTCGTAACAGGACTAACTAGTTTAATGACAACGTTACTCTGTGTGTGGTAACAGGACTAACTAGTTTAATGACAACGTTACTCTGTGTGTGGTAACAGACTAACTAGTTTAATGACAACGTTACTCTGTGTGTCGTAACAGGACTAACTAGTTTAATGACAACGTTACTCTGTGTGTGGTAACAGGACTAACTAGTTTAATGACAACGTTACTCTGTGTGTGGTAACAGGACTAACTAGTTTAATGACAACGTTACTCTGTGTGTGGTAACAGGACTAACTAGTTTAATGACAACGTTACTCTGTGTGTGGTAACAGGACTAACTAGTTTAATGATTAACGTTACTCTGTGTGTCGTAACAGGACTAACTAGTTTAATGACAACGTTACTCTGTGTGTGGTAACAGGACTAACTAGTTTAATGACAACGTTACTCTGTGTGTGGTAACAGGACTAACTAGTTTAATGACAACGTTACTCTGTGTGTGGTAACAGACTAACTAGTTTAATGACAACGTTACTCTGTGTGTGGTAACAGACTAACTAGTTTAATGACAACGTTACTCTGTGTGTTCGGGTAACAGGACTAACTAGTTTAATGACAACGTTACTCTGTGTGTGGTAACAGGACTAACTAGTTTAATGACAACGTTACTCTGTGTGTGGGTAACAGACTAACTAGTTTAATGACAACGTTACTCTGTGTGTGGTAACAGACTAACTAGTTTAATGACAACGTTACTCTGTGTGTGGTAACAGACTAACTAGTTTAATGACAACGTTACTCTCTGTGTGTGTAACAGACTAACTAGTTTAATGACAACGTTACTCTGTGTGTGGTAACAGACTAACTAGTTTAATGACAACGTTACTCTGTGTGTTGTAACAGGACTAACTAGTTTAATGACAACGTTACTCTGTGTGTGGTAACATGACTAACTAGTTTAATGACAACGTTACTCTGTGTGTCGTAACAGACTAACTAGTTTAATGACAACGTTACTCTGTGTGTGGTAACAGGACTAACTAGTTTAATGACAACGTTACTCTGTGTGTGGTAACAGGACTAACTAGTTTAATGACAACGTTACTCTGTGTGTGGTAACAGGACTAACTAGTTTAATGACAACGTTACTCTGTGTGTCGTAACAGGACTAACTAGTTTAATGACAACGTTACTCTGTGTGTGGTAACAGGACTAACTAGTTTAATGACAACGTTACTCTGTGTGTGGTAACAGACTAACTAGTTTAATGACAACGTTACTCTGTGTGTGGTAACAGACTAACTAGTTTAATGACAACGTTACTCTGTGTGGTAACAGGACTAACTAGTTTAATGACAACGTTACTCTGTGTGTGGTAACAGGACTAACTAGTTTAATGACAACGTTACTCTGTGTGTTGTAACAGACTAACTAGTTTAATGACAACGCATTACTCTGTGTGTAGTAACGAGGACTAACTAGTTTAATGACACGCGTTACTCTGTGTGTGGTAACAGGACTAATCTAGTTTAATGACAACGTTACTCTGTGTGTGGTAACAGGACTAACTAGTTTAATGACAACGTTACTCTGTGTGTGGTAACAGGACTAACTAGTTTAAATGACAACGTTACTCTGTGTGTGGTAACAGGACTAACTAGTTTTAGATGACAACGTTACTCTGTGTGGGTCGTAACAGGGACTAACTGTTTAGCGTGACTTAACGTTACTCGTTTGTGGTAACAGACTAACTAGTTTAATGACAACGTTACTCGTGTGTGGTAACAGGACTAACTAGTTTAATGACAACGTTACCTCTGTGTGTGGTAACAGGACTAACTAGTTTAATGACAACGTTACTCTGTGTGTGGTAACAGACTAACTAGTTTAATGACAACGTTACTCTGTGTGTGGTAACAGGACTAACTAGTTTAATGACAACATTACTCTGTGTGTGGTAACAGACTAACTAGTTTAATGACAACGTTACTCTGTGTGGTAACAGACTAACTAGTTTAATGACAACGTTACTCTGTGTGTGGTAACAGGACTAACTAGTTTAATGACAACGTTACTCTGTGTGTCGTAACAGGACTAACTAGTTTAATGACAACGTTACTCTGTGTGTGTGTAACAGGACTAACTAGTTTAATGACAACGCGTTACTCTGTGGGTCGTAACAGACTAACTAGTTTAATGACAACGTTACTCTGTGTGTCGTAACAGGACTAACTAGTTTAATGACAACGTTACTCTGTGTGTGGTAACAGACTAACTAGTTTAATGACAACGTTACTCTGTGTGTCGTCAACAGGACTAACTAGTTTAATGACAACGTTACTCAGTGTGTGGTAACAGACTAACTAGTTTAATGACAACGTTACTCTTTGTGTCGTAACAGACTAACTAGTTTAATGACAACGTTACTCTGTGTGTGGTAACAGGACTAACTAGTTTAATGGACAACCGTTACTCTGTGTGTGTAACAGACTAACTAGTTTAATGACAACGTTACTCTGTGTGATGTAACAGACTAACTAGTTTAATGACAACGTTACTCTGTGTGTCGTAACAGACTTACTAGTTTAATGACAACGTTACTCTGTGTGTCGTACCAGACTAACTAGTTTAATGACAACGTTACTCTGTGTGTCGTAACAGGACTAACTAGTTTTAATGACAACGTTACTCTGTGTGTGGTAACAGGACTAACTAGTTTAATGACAACGTTACTCTGTGTGTTGTAACAGGACTAACTAGTTTAATGACAACGTTACTCTGTGTGTGGTAACAGACTAACTAGTTTAATGACAACGTTACTCTGTGTGTCGTAACAGGACTAACTAGTTTAATGACAACGTTACTCTGTGTGTGGTAACAGACTAACTAGTTTTAATGACAATGTTACTCTGTGTGTTGTAACAGGACTAACTAGTTTAATGACAACGTTACTCTGTGTGTTGTAACAGGACTAACTAGTTTAATGACAACGTTACTCTGTGTGGTAACAGACTAACTAGTTTAATGACAACGTTACTCTGTGTGTGGTAACAGGACTAACTAGTTTAATGACAACGTTACTCTGTGTGTTGTAACAGACTAACTAGTTTAATGACAACGTTACTCTGTGTGTGGTAACAGGACTAACTAGTTTAATGACAACGTTACTCTGTGTGTCGTAACAGACTAACTAGTTTAATGACAACGTTACTCTGTGTGTGGTAACAGACTAACTAGTTTAATGACAACGTTACTCTGTGTGTGGTAACAGACTAACTAGTTTAATGACAACGTTACTCTGTGTGTCGTAACAGGACTAACTAGTTTAATGACAACGTTACTCTGTGTGTGGTAACAGGACTAACTAGTTTAATGACAACATTACTCTGTGTGTGGTAACAGGACTAACTAGTTTAATGACAACGTTACTCTGTGTGTCGTAACAGGACTAACTAGTTTAATGACAACGTTACTCTGTGTGTCGTAACAGGACTAACTAGTTTAATGACAACGTTACTCTGTGTGTCGTAACAGGACTAACTAGTTTAATGACAACGTTACTCTGTGTGGTAACAGGACTAACTAGTTTAATGACAACATTACTCTGTGTGTGGTAACAGGACTAACTAGTTTAATGACAACGTTACTCTGTGTGTGGTAACAGGACTAACTAGTTTAATGACAACGTTACTCTGTGTGTGGTAACAGAGGCCCAGGAGAGACCTTACTATGCAGACTACTCCCCGGTGCGTCTCGCCGTCCACACGTTGTGCACCAGCCACTACCTAGACCTCTTCATCACCGTCATCATCGCCACCAACGTCCTCACCATGAGCATGGAGCACTACAACCAGCCGCAGGTAACTATAGCAACCACTCTACACGGGTAACTATAGCGACCACACATCACCACAGCCAGCCCCGGGTAACTATAGCAACTACACAACAGTACAACCAGCCTCAGGTAACTATAGCAACCACTCTACACAGGTAACTATAGCGACCACACAACACTACAGCCAGCCCCAGGTAACTATAGCAACTACACTACACTACAACCAGCCCCAGGTAACTATAGCAACCACTCTAAACAGGTAACTAAAGCAATCACACAACACTACAACCAGCCACAGGTAACTATAGCAACCACTCTACACGGCAACTATAGCAACCACACAACACTACAACAGCCTCAGGTAACTATAGCAACCACACTACACTACAACCAGCCTCAGGTAATTATAGTAACCACATTACAACTATAGCAACCAGACTGGTAACTATAGCAACCTCAAACCGGTAACCACGTAAGCTCACACACTGGTAACCATAGCAACCACAAAATTTACTAGGACAGTCGGGTAGCTTACTGTAACGAGTGTGACTTTGTGTAACAGTGTGTGTGTGTGTGTGTGTTCCCAGTATCTGGAGGAGAAGTTAAAGTATTGTAACTACATCTTCACTCTGGTGTTTGTCATCGAGCGGTCTCAAACTCATCGCCTTCTGGGCTGAGACGCTTCTTCAAGGAGAGGTACACACACACACACACTGCACACACACACGCTGGACACACACACACGCTGGACACACACACAGACAGACACACACACACATCGCCTTCGGGCTGAGACGCTTCTTCAAGGAGAGGTAACACACACACACACACTGGACACACACACACGCTGGACACACACACACAGACACACACACACACACACACACACACAACACACTTTCAATACTCTATGTGGATACACAATGAAACATAATATTCTCTCTCTCTCTGTGTGTGTGTGTGTGTGTGTGTGTGTGCTGTGTGTCTGTGTGTGTGTGTGTGTGTGTGTCTGTGTGTGTGTGTGTGTGTAGGTGGAACCAGCTGGACCTGGCCATAGTGTTGTTGTCCGTCATGGTATCACTCTGGAGGAGATTGATCTCAACGCATCACTGCCCATCAACCCCACCATCATACGCATCATGAGAGTACTGAGGATCGCTAGAGGTAAACACACACACACAGACACAGACACAGACACAGACACACACACACACACACACACACACACACACACACACACACACACACACAGACACACACACACACAGACACACACACCCTCTCCCTCAGTGATATGTGTATATGTGTACAGTATGTAACAGTGGTTAACAGTGCGTAACAGTGCGTAACAGTGTGTAACAGGTGTGAATCCAGGCTCTGTCGCGACCCGGAGACTCATGGGCGGCGACACATTGGCCCAGCTGTCCCAGGGTAGGGGAGGGAAATGGCGGCAGGGATGTAGCTCAGTTGATAGAGCATGGCGTTTGCAATGCCAGGGTTGTGGATTCGATTCCCACGGGGCCAGTATAAAAAAATATATATATGTATTCACTAACTGTAAGTCGCTCTGGATAAGAGCGTCTGCTAAATGACTAAAATGTAAAATGTAAATGTAACAGTGTGTAACAGTATTTAACAGTGTGTAACAGTGTGTAACAGTATGTAACAGTATTTAACAGTGTGTAACAGTGTGTAACAGTGTGTAACAGTGTGTAACAGTATTTAACAGTGTGTAACAGTGTGTAACAGTGTGTAACAGTATGTAACAGTGTGTAACAGTGTGTAACAGTGTGTAACAGTGTGTAACAGTGTGTAACAGTATTTAACAGTGTGTACCAGTATTTAACAGTGTGTAACAGTATGTAACAGTGTGTAACAGTGTGTAACAGTATTTAACAGTGTGTAACAGTGTTTAACAGTGTGTAACAGTATTTAACAGTGTGTAGCAGTGTGTAACAGTGTGTAACAGTGTGTAACAGTATGTAACAGTGTGTAACAGTGTGTAACAGTATTTAACTGTGTGTAACAGTGTGTAACAGTGTGTAACAGTATTTAACAGTGTGTAACAGTGTGTAACAGTGTGTAACAGTGTGTAACAGTATGTAACAGTGTGTACCAGTATTTAACAGTGTGTAACAGTATTTAACAGTGTGTAACAGTATTTAACAGTGTGTAACAGTGTGTAACAGTGTGTAACAGTATGTAACAGTGTGTAACAGTATTTAACAGTGTGTAACAGTATTTAACAGTGTGTAACAGTGTGTAACAGTGTGTAACAGTATGTAACAGTGTGTAACAGTATTTAACAGTGTGTAACAGTGTGTAACAGTGTGTAACAGTATTTAACAGTGTGTAACAGTGTGTAACAGTATGTAACAGTGTGTAACATTATTTAACAGTGTAACAGTGTGTAACAGTATTTAACAGTGTGTAACAGTGTGTAACAGTGTGTAACAGTATGTAACAGTGTGTAACAGTGTGTAACAGTATTTAACAGTGTGTAACCGTATGTAACAGTGTGTAACAGTGTGTAACAGTGTGTAACAGTGTGTAACAGTGTGTAACAGTATGTAACAGTGTGTAACAGTGTGTAACAGTGTGTAACAGTATGTAACAGTATGTAACAGTATAACAGTATAACAGTGTGTAACAGTGTGTAACAGTGTGTAACAGTGTGTAACAGTATGTAACAGTATGTAACAGTATGTAACAGTATAACAGTATAACAGTGTGTAACAGTGTGTAACAGTGTGTAACAGTGTGTGTTTGGGTCCTTCAGTTCTAATATGTATTTTCTGTTTTTCTGTCTCCTCAGTGTTGAAGCTGTTGAAGATGGCTACAGGGATGAGAGCCCTGCTGGACACTGTAGTTCAGGCCCTGCCTCAGGTAACTATGGATACTAATACAATACTGTAGTAGTACTATAGTAATACTGTTGAAGACGGCTACAGGGATGAGAGCCCTGCTGGACACTGTAGTTCAGGCCCTGCCTCAGGTAACTATGATACTAAAATAATATCAATCAATCAATCAATCAATCACATTTTATTTATAAAGCCCTTTTTACATCAGCAGATGTCACAAAGTGCTTATACAGAAACCCAGCCTAAAAACCCCAAACAGCAAGCAATGCAGATGTAGAAGCACGGTGGCTAGGAAAAACTCCTAGAAAGGCAGGAACCCTAGGAAGAAACCTAGAGAGGAACCAGGCTCTGAGGGGAAAAACTCCCTAGAAAGGCAGGAACCTAGGAAGAAACCCAGAGAGGAACCAGGCTCTGAGGGGTGGCCAGTCCCCTTCTGGCTGTGCTGGGTGGAGAGGAACCAGGCTCTGAGGGGTGGCCAGTCCCCTTCTGGCTGTACTGGGTAGAGAGGAACCAGGCTCTGAGGGGTGGCCAGTCCTCTACTGGCTGTACTGGGTAGAGAGGAACCAGGCTCTGAGGGGTGGCCAGTCCTCTACTGGCTGTACTGGGTAGAGAGGAACCAGGCTCTGAGGGGTGGCCAGTCCTCTACTGGCTGTACTGGGTAGAGAGGAACCAGGCTCTGAGGGGTGGCCAGTCCCCTTCTGGCTGTGCCGGGTAGAATCTCAAATATAAAATATATTTTGATTTGTTTAACACTTTTTTTGCTTACTACATGATTTCATATGTGTTATTTCATAGTTTTGATGTCTTCACTATTATTCTACAATGTAGAAAATAGTTTAAAAAAAGAAAAACCCTGGAATGAGTAGGTGTGTCCAAACTTTTGACTGGTGCTGTATATATCCTGTGTGTCTCCAGGGAGGTGAATCTGGCTGGGTGTTATATAATATATATATCCTGTGTGTCTCCAGGGAGGTGAATCTGGCTGGGGGTTATATAATATATATATCCTGTGTGTCTCCAGGGAGGTGAATATGGCTGGGGGTTATATAATATATATATATCCTGTGTGTCTCCAGGGAGGTGAATCTGGCTGGGGGTTATATAATATATATATCCTGTGTGTCTATAGGGAGGTGAATCTGGCTGGGTGTTATATAATATATATATCCTGTGTGTCTATAGGGAGGTGAATCTGGCTGGGTGTTATATAATATATATATCCTGTGTGTCTCTAGGGAGGTGAATCTGGCTGGGTGTTATATAATATATATATCCTGTGTGTCTCTAGAGAGGTGAATCTGGCTGGGGGTTATATAATATATATATCCTGTGTGTCTCTAGGGAGGTGAATCTGGCTGGGGGTTATATAATATATATATCCTGTGTGTCTCCAGGGAGGTGAATCTGGCTGGGGGTTATATAATATATATATCCTGTGTGTCTCTAGAGAGGTGAATCTGGCTGGGGGGTTATATAATATATATATCCTGTGTGTCTCTATGGCTGGGGGTTATAATATATATATCCTGTGTGTCTCTAGGGAGGTGAATCTGGCTGGGTGTTATATAATATATATATCCTGTGTGTCTATAGGGAGGTGAATCTGGCTGGGTGTTATATAATATATATATATCCTGTGTGTCTCCAGGGAGGTGAATCTGGCTGGGGGTTATATAATATATATATCCTGTGTGTCTCTATGGCTGGGGGTTATATAATATATATATCCTGTGTGTCTCCAGGGAGGTGAATCTGGCTGGGGGTTATACAGTGGGGAAAAAAAGTATTTAGTCAGCCACCAATTGTGCAAGTTCTCCCACTTAAAAAGATGAGAGAGGCCTGTAATTTTCATCATAGGTACACGTCAACTATGACAGACAAAATGAGAAAAAATAATCCAGAAAATCACATTGTAGGATTTTTAATGAATTTATTTGCAAATGATGGTGGAAAATAAGTATTTGGTCAATAACAAAAGTTTCTCAATACTTTGTTATATACCCTTTGTTGGCAATGACACAGGTCAAACGTTTTCTGTAAGTCTTCCCAAGGTTTTCACACACTGTTGCTGGTATTTTGGCCCATTCCTCCATGCAGATCTCCTCTAGAGCAGTGATGTTTTGGGGCTGTCGCTGGGCAACACGGACTTTCAACTCCCTCCAAAGATTTTCTATGGGGTTGAGATCTGGAGACTGGCTAGGCCACTCCAGGACCTTGAAATGCTTCTTACGAAGCCACTCCTTTGTTGCCCGAGGCGGTGTGTTTGGGATCATTGTCATGCTGAAAGACCCAGCCACGTTTCATCTTCAATGCCCTTCCTGATGGAAGGAGGTTTTCACTCAAAGTCTCACGATACATGGCCCCATTCATTCTTTCCTTTACACGGATCAGTCGTCCTGGTCCCTTTGCAGAAAAACAGCCCCAAAGCATGATGTTTCCACCCCATGCTTCTCAGTAGGTATGGTGTTCTTTGGATGCAACTCAGCATTCTTTGTCCTCCAAACACGACAAGTTGAGTTTTTACCAAAAAAGTTATATTTTGGTTTCATCTGACCATATGACATTCCCCAATCCTCTTCTGGATCATCCAAATGCACTCTAGCAAACTTCAGACGGGCCTGGACATGTACTGGCTTAAGCAGGGGATACGTCTGCACTGCAGGATTTGAGTCCCTGGCGGCGTAGTGTGTTACTGATGGTAGGCTTTGTTACTTTGGTCCCAGCTCTCTGCAGGTCATTCACTAGGTCCCCCCGTGTGGTTCTGGGATTTTTGCTCACCGTTCTTGTGATCATTTTGACCCACGGGGTGAGATCTTGCGTGGAGCCCCAGATCGAGGGAGATTATCAGTGGTCTTGTATGTCTTCCATTTCCTAATAATTGCTCCCACAGTTGATTTCTTCAAACCAAGCTGCTTACCTATTGCAGATTCAGTCTTCCCAGCCTGGTGCAGGTCTACAATTTTGTTTCTGGTGTCCTTTGACAGCTCTTTGGTCTTGGCCATAGTGGAGTTTGGAGTGTGACTGTTTGAGGTTGTGGACAGGTGTCTTTTATACTGATAACAAGTTCAAACAGGTGCCATTAATACAGGTAACGAGTGGAGGACAGAGGAGCCTCTTAAAGAAGAAGTTACAGGTCTGTGAGAGCCAGAAATCTTGCTTGTTTGTAGGTGACCAAATACTTATTTTCCACCATAATTTGCAAATAAATTCATAAAAAATCATACAATGTGATTATCTGGATTTTTTTTTCTCAATTTTTCTGTCATAGTTGACGTGTACCTATGATGAAAATTACAGGCCTCTCTCATCTTTTTAAGTGGGAGAACTTGCACAATTGGTGGCTGACTAAATACTTTTTTTCCCCACTGTATAATATATATATCCTGTGTGTCTCTAGGGAGGTGAATCTGGCTGGGGTTATATAATATATATATCCTGTGTGTCTCTATGGCTGGGTGTTATATAATATATATATCCTGTGTGTCTCTAGGGAGGTGAATCTGGCTGGGTGTTATATAATATATATATCCTGTGTGTCTCTAGGGAGGTGAATCTGGCTGGGGGTTATATAATATATATATCCTGTGTGTCTCTATGGCTGGGGGTTATATAATATATATATCCTGTGTGTCTCTAGGGAGGTGAATCTGGCTGGGTGTTATATAATATATATATCCTGTGTGTCTCTATGGCTGGGGGTTATATAATATATATATCCTGTGTGTCTCTAGGGAGGTGAATCTGGCTGGGGGTTATATAATATATATATCCTGTGTGTCTCTAGGGAGGTGAATCTGGCTGGGGGTTATATAATATATATATCCTGTGTGTCTCTAGGGAGGTGAATCTGGCTGGGGGTTATATAATATATATATCCTGTGTGTCTCTAGGGAGGTGAATCTGGCTGGGGGTTATATAATATATATATCCTGTGTGTCTCTAGGGAGGTGAATCTGGCTGGGGGTTATATAATATATATATCCTGTGTGTCTCTAGAGGTGAATCTGGCTGGGGGTTATATAATATATATATCCTGTGTGTCTCTAGGGAGGTGAATCTGGCTGGGGTTATATAATATATATATCCTGTGTGTCTCTATGGCTGGGGGTTATATAATATATATATCCTGTGTGTCTCTAGGGAGGTGAATCTGGCTGGGGGTTATATAATATATATATCCTGTGTGTCTCTACGGAGGTGAATCTGGCTGGGGTTATATAATATATATATCCTGTGTGTCTCTAGGGAGGTGAATCTGGCTGGGGGTTATATAATATATATATCCTGTGTGTCTCTAGGGAGGTGAATCTGGCTGGGGGTTATATAATATATATATCCTGTGTGTCTCCAGGGAGGTGAATCTGGCTGGGGGGTTATATAATATATATATCCTGTGTGTCTCTAGGGAGGTGAATCTGGCTGGGGGGTTATATAATATATATATCCTGTGTGTCTCTAGGGAGGTGAATCTGGCTGGGTGTTATATAATATATATATCCTGTGTGTCTCTAGGGAGGTGAATCTGGCTGGGGGTTATATAATATATATATCCTGTGTGTCTCTAGGGAGGTGAATCTGGCTGGGGGTTATATAATATATATATCCTGTGTGTCTCTAGGGAGGTGAATCTGGCTGGGTGTTATATAATATATATATCCTGTCTGTCTCTATGGCTGGGGGGTTATAATATATATATCCTGTGTGTCTCTAGGGAGGTGAATCTGGCTGGGGGTTATATAATATATATATCCTGTGTGTCTCTAGGGAGGTGAATCTGGCTGGGGGTTATATAATATATATATCCTGTGTGTCTCCAGGGAGGTGAATATGGCTGGGTGTTATATAATATATATATCCTGTGTGTCTCTAGGGAGGTGAATCTGGCTGGGGGTTATATAATATATATATCCTGTGTGTCTCTAGGGAGGTGAATCTGGCTGGGGGTTATATAATATATATATCCTGTGTGTCTCCAGGGAGGTGAATCTGGCTGGGGGTTATATAATATATATATCCTGTGTGTCTCTAGGGAGGTGAATCTGGCTGGGGGTTATATAATATATATATCCTGTGTGTCTCCAGGGAGGTGAATATGGCTGGGGGTTATATAATATATATATCCTGTGTGTCTCTAGGGAGGTGAATCTGGCTGGGGGTTATATAATATATATATCCTGTGTGTCTCTAGGGAGGTGAATCTGGCTGGGGGTTATATAATATATATATCCTGTGTGTCTCTAGGGAGGTGAATCTGGCTGGGGGTTATATAATATATATATCCTGTGTGTCTCTAGGGAGGTGAATCTGGCTGGGTGTTATATAATATATATATCCTGTGTGTCTCTAGGGAGGTGAATCTGGCTGGGGTTATATAATATATATATCCTGTGTGTCTCCAGGGAGGTGAATCTGGCTGGGGGTTATATAATATATATATCCTGTGTGTCTCTAGGGAGGTGAATCTGGCTGGGGGTTATATAATATATATATCCTGTGTGTCTCTAGGGAGGTGAATCTGGCTGGGTGTTATATAATATATATATCCTGTGTGTCTCTAGGGAGGTGAATCTGGCTGGGGGTTATATAATATATATATCCTGTGTGTCTCTAGGGAGGTGAATCTGGCGGGGGTTATATAATATATATATCCTGTGTGTCTCTAGGGAGGTGAATCTGGCTGGGGGTTATATAATATATATATCCTGTGTGTCTCTAGGGAGGTGAATCTGGCTGGGGGTTATATAATATATATATCCTGTGTGTCTCTAGGAGGTGAATCTGGCTGGGTGTTATATAATATATATATCCTGTGTGTCTCTAGGGAGGTGAATCTGGCAGGGGGTTATATAATATATATATCCTGTGTGTCTCTAGGGAGGTGAATCTGGCTGGGGGTTATATAATATATATATCCTGTGTGTCTCTAGGAGGTGAATCTGGCTGGGTGTTATATAATATATATATCCTGTGTGTCTCTAGGGAGGTGAATCTGGCTGGGTGTTATATAATATATATATCCTGTGTGTCTCTAGGGAGGTGAATCTGGCTGGGGGTTATATAATATATATATCCTGTGTGTCTCTAGGGAGGTGAATCTGGCTGGGTGTTATATAATATATATATCCTGTGTGTCTCTAGGGAGGTGAATCTGGCTGGGGTTATATAATATATATATCCTGTGTGTCTCTAGGGAGGTGAATCTGGCAGGGGGTTATATAATATATATATCCTGTGTGTCTCTAGGGAGGTGAATCTGGCTGGGTGTTATATAATATATATATCCTGTGTGTCTCTAGGGAGGTGAATCTGGCTGGGTGTTATATAATATATATATCCTGTGTGTCTCTAGGGAGGTGAATCTGGCTGGGGGTTATATAATATATATATCCTGTGTGTCTCTAGGGAGGTGAATCTGGCTGGGGGTTATATAATATATATATCCTGTGTGTCTCTATGGCTGGGTGTTATATAATATATATATCCTGTGTGTCTCTAGGGAGGTGAATCTGGCTGGGTGTTATATAATATATATATCCTCTGTGTCTATAGGGAGGTGAATCTGGCTGGGTGTTATATAATATATATATCCTGTGTGTCTCTAGGGAGGTGAATCTGGCTGGGTGTTATATAATATATATATCCTGTGTGTCTCCAGGGAGGTGAATCTGGCTGGGGGTTATATAATATATATATCCTGTGTGTCTCTAGGGAGGTGAATCTGGCTGGGGGGTTATATAATATATATATCCTGTGTGTCTCTAGGGAGGTGAATCTGGCTGGGTGTTATATAATATATATATCCTGTGTGTCTCTATGGCTGGGGGTTATATAATATATATATCCTGTGTGTCTCTATGGCTGGGTGTTATATAATATATATATCCTGTGTGTCTCTAGGGAGGTGAATCTGGCTGGGGGTTATATAATATATATATCCTGTGTGTCTCCAGGGAGGTGAATCTGGCTGGGGGTTATATAATATATATATCCTGTGTGTCTCTAGGGAGGTGAATCTGGCTGGGGGTTATATAATATATATATCCTGTGTGTCTCTATGGCTGGGGGTTATATAATATATATATCCTGTGTGTCTCTAGGGAGGTGAATCTGGCTGGGGGTTATATAATATATATATCCTGTGTGTCTCTAGGGAGGTGAATCTGGCTGGGGGTTATATAATATATATATCCTGTGTGTCTCTAGGGAGGTGAATCTGGCTGGGGGTTATATAATATATATATCCTGTGTGTCTCTAGGGAGGTGAATCTGGCTGGGGGTTATATAATATATATATCCTGTGTGTCTCTAGGGAGGTGAATCTGGCTGGGGGTTATATAATATATATATCCTGTGTGTCTCCAGGGAGGTGAATCTGGCTGGGGGTTATATAATATATATATCCTGTGTGTCTCTAGGGAGGTGAATCTGGCTGGGGGTTATATAATATATATATCCTGTGTGTCTCTAGGAGGTGAATCTGGCTGGGGGTTATATAATATATATATCCTGTGTGTCTCTAGGGAGGTGAATCTGGCTGGGTGTTATATAATATATATATCCTGTGTGTCTCTAGGGAGGTGAATCTGGCTGGGGGTTATATAATATATATATCCTGTGTGTCTCTAGGGAGGTGAATCTGGCTGGGGGTTATATAATATATATATCCTGTGTGTCTCTAGGGAGGTGAATCTGGCTGGGGGTTATATAATATATATATATCCTGTGTGTCTCTAGGGAGGTGAATCTGGCTGGGTGTTATATAATATATATATCCTGTGTGTCTCTAGGGAGGTGAATCTGGCTGGGGGTTATATAATATATATATCCTGTGTGTCTCTAGGGAGGTGAATCTGGCTGGGGGTTATATAATATATATATCCTGTGTGTCTCTAGGGAGGTGAATCTGGCTGGGGGTTATATAATATATATATCCTGTGTGTCTCTAGGGAGGTGAATCTGGCTGGGGGTTATATAATATATATATCCTGTGTGTCTCTAGGGAGGTGAATCTGGCTGGGGGTTATATAATATATATATCCTGTGTGTCTCTAGGGAGGTGAATCTGGCTGGGGTTATATAATATATATATCCTGTGTGTCTCTAGGGAGGTGAATCTGGCTGGGTGTTATATAATATATATATCCTGTGTGTCTCTATGGCTGGGGGTTATATAATATATATATCCTGTGTGTCTCTATGGCTGGGTGTTATATAATATATATATCCTGTGTGTCTCTAGGGAGGTGAATCTGGCTGGGGGCTATATAATATATATATCCTGTGTGTCTCTAGGGAGGTGAATCTGGCTGGGGGTTATATAATATATATATCCTGTGTGTCTCTAGGGAGGTGAATCTGGCTGGGTGTTATATAATATATATATCCTGTGTGTCTCTAGGGAGGTGAATCTGGCTGGGGGTTATATAATATATATATCCTGTGTGTCTCTATGGCTGGGGGTTATATAATATATATATCCTGTGTGTCTCTAGGGAGGTGAATCTGGCTGGGGGTTATATAATATATATATCCTGTGTGTCTCTAGGGAGGTGAATCTGGCTGGGTTTTATATAATATATATATCCTGTGTGTCTCTAGGGAGGTGAATCTGGCTGGGGGTTATATAATATATATATCCTGTGTGTCTCTATGGCTGGGGGTTATATAATATATATATCCTGTGTGTCTCTAGGGAGGTGAATCTGGCTGGGGGTTATATAATATATATATCCTGTGTGTCTCTATGGCTGGGGGTTATATAATATATATATCCTGTGTGTCTCTAGGGAGGTGAATCTGGCTGGGGGTTATATAATATATATATCCTGTGTGTCTCTAGGGAGGTGAATCTGGCTGGGGGTTATATAATATATATATCCTGTGTGTCTCTAGGGAGGTGAATCTGGCTGGGGGTTATATAATATATATATCCTGTGTGTCTCTAGGGAGGTGAATCTGGCTGGGGGTTATATAATATATATATCCTGTGTGTCTCTAGGGAGGTGAATCTGGCTGGGTGTTATATAATATATATATCCTGTGTGTCTCTAGGGAGGTGAATCTGGCTGGGGGTTATATAATATATATATCCTGTGTGTCTCTAGGGAGGTGAATCTGGCTGGGGGTTATATAATATATATATCCTGTGTGTTTCTAGGGAGGTGAATCTGGCTGGGGGTTATATAATATATATATCCTGTGTGTCTCTAGGGAGGTGAATCTGGCTGGGGGTTATATAATATATATATCCTGTGTGTCTATAGAGAGGTGAATCTGGCTGGGGGTTATATAATATATATATCCTGTGTGTCTATAGGGAGGTGAATCTGGCTGGGTGTTATATAATATATATATCCTGTGTGTCTCCAGGGAGGTGAATCTGGCTGGGGGTTATATAATATATATATCCTGTGTGTCTCTAGGGAGGTGAATCTGGCTGGGGGTTATATAATATATATATCCTGTGTGTCTCTAGGGAGGTGAATCTGGCTGGGTGTTATATAATATATATATCCTGTGTGTCTCTAGGGAGGTGAATCTGGCTGGGTGTTATATAATATATATATCCTGTGTGTCTCTAGGGAGGTGAATCTGGCTGGGGGGTTATATAATATATATATCCTGTGTGTCTCCAGGGAGGTGAATATGGCTGGGGGTTATATAATATATATATCCTGTGTGTCTCTAGGGAGGTGAATCTGGCTGGGTGTTATATAATATATATATCCTGTGTGTCTCTAGGGAGGTGAATCTGGCTGGGGGTTATATAATATATATATCCTGTGTGTCTCTAGGGAGGTGAATCTGGCTGGGTGTTATATAATATATATATCCTGTGTGTCTCCAGGGAGGTGAATCTGGCTGGGTGTTATATAATATATATATCCTGTGTGTCTCTAGGGAGGTGAATCTGGCTGGGTGTTATATAATATATATATCCTGTGTGTCTCCAGGGAGGTGAATCTGGCTGGGTGTTATATAATATATATATCCTGTGTGTCTCTAGGGAGGTGAATCTGGCTGGGTGTTATATAATATATATATCCTGTGTGTCTCTAGGGAGGTGAATCTGGCTGGGTGTTATATAATATATATATCCTGTGTGTCTCTAGGGAGGTGAATCTGGCTGGGGGTTATATAATATATATATCCTGTGTGTCTCTAGGGAGGTGAATCTGGCTGGGTGTTATATAATATATATATCCTGTGTGTCTCTAGGGAGGTGAATCTGGCTGGGGGTTATATAATATATATATCCTGTGTGTCTCTAGGGAGGTGAATCTGGCTGGGTGTTATATAATATATATATCCTGTGTGTCTCTAAATGGCTGGGTGTTATATAATATATATATCCTGTGTGTCTCTAGGGAGGTGAATCTGGCTGGGGGTTATATAATATATATATCCTGTGTGTCTCCAGGGAGGTGAATCTGGCTGGGGGTTATATAATATATATATCCTGTGTGTCTCTATGGCTGGGTGTTATATAATATATATATCCTGTGTGTCTCTAGGGAGGTGAATCTGGCTGGGTGTTATATAATATATATATCCTGTGTGTCTCCAGGGAGGTGAATCTGGCTGGGGGTTATATAATATATATATCCTGTGTGTCTCTAGGGAGGTGAATCTGGCTGGGGGTTATATAATATATATATCCTGTGTGTCTCTAGGGAGGTGAATCTGGCTGGGGGTTATATAATATATATATATCCTGTGTGTCTCTAGGGAGGTGAATCTGGCTGGGGGTTATATAATATATATATCCTGTGTGTCTCTAGGGGAGGTGAATCTGGCTGGGGGTTATATAATATATATATCCTGTGTGTCTCTAGGGAGGTGAATCTGGCTGGGTGTTATATAATATATATATCCTGTGTGTCTCTAGGGAGGTGAATCTGGCTGGGGGTTATATAATATATATATCCTGTGTGTCTCTAGGGAGGTGAATCTGGCTGGGGGTTATATAATATATATATCCTGTGTGTCTCTATGGCTGGGGGTTATATAATATATATATCCTGTGTGTCTCTAGGGAGGTGAATCTGGCTGGGTGTTATATAATATATATATCCTGTGTGTCTCTAGGGAGGTGAATCTGGCTGGGGGTTATATAATATATATATCCTGTGTGTCTCCATGGAGGTGAATCTGGCTGGGGGTTATATAATATATATATCCTGTGTGTCTCTAGGGAGGTGAATCTGGCTGGGTGTTATATAATATATATATCCTGTGTGTCTCTAGGGAGGTGAATCTGGCTGGGGGTTATATAAATATATATCCTGTGTGTCTCTACTGGCTGGGGGTTATATAATATATATATCCTGTGTGTCTCCAGGGAGGTGAATCTGGCTGGGGGTTATATAATATATATATCCTGTGTGTCTCTAGGGAGGTGAATCTGGCTGGGTGTTATATAATATATATATCCTGTGTGTCTCTATGGCTGGGGGTTATATAATATATATATCCTGTGTGTCTCTATGGCTGGGTGTTATATAATATATATATCCTGTGTGTCTCTAGGGAGGTGAATCTGGCTGGGGGCTATATAATATATATATCCTGTGTGTCTCTAGGGAGGTGAATCTGGCTGGGGGTTATATAATATATATATCCTGTGTGTCTCTAGGGAGGTGAATCTGGCTGGGTGTTATATAATATATATATCCTGTGTGTCTCTAGGGAGGTGAATCTGGCTGGGGGTTATATAATATATATATCCTGTGTGTCTCTATGGCTGGGGGTTATATAATATATATATCCTGTGTGTCTCTAGGGAGGTGAATCTGGCTGGGGGTTATATAATATATATATCCTGTGTGTCTCTAGGGAGGTGAATCTGGCTGGGTGTTATATAATATATATATCCTGTGTGTCTCTAGGGAGGTGAATCTGGCTGGGGGTTATATAATATATATATCCTGTGTGTCTCTATGGCTGGGGGTTATATAATATATATATCCTGTGTGTCTCTAGGGAGGTGAATCTGGCTGGGGGTTATATAATATATATATCCTGTGTGTCTCTATGGCTGGGGGTTATATAATATATATATCCTGTGTGTCTCTAGGGAGGTGAATCTGGCTGGGGGTTATATAATATATATATCCTGTGTGTCTCTAGGGAGGTGAATCTGGCTGGGGGTTATATAATATATATATCCTGTGTGTCTCTAGGGAGGTGAATCTGGCTGGGGGTTATATAATATATATATCCTGTGTGTCTCTAGGGAGGTGAATCTGGCTGGGGGTTATATAATATATATATCCTGTGTGTCTCTAGGGAGGTGAATCTGGCTGGGTGTTATATAATATATATATCCTGTGTGTCTCTAGGGAGGTGAATCTGGCTGGGGGTTATATAATATATATATCCTGTGTGTCTCTAGGGAGGTGAATCTGGCTGGGGGTTATATAATATATATATATCCTGTGTGTTTCTAGGGAGGTGAATCTGGCTGGGGGTTATATAATATATATATCCTGTGTGTCTCTAGGGAGGTGAATCTGGCTGGGGGTTATATAATATATATATCCTGTGTGTCTATAGGGAGGTGAATCTGGCTGGGGGTTATATAATATATATATCCTGTGTGTCTATAGGGAGGTGAATCTGGCTGGGTGTTATATAATATATATATCCTGTGTGTCTCCAGGGAGGTGAATCTGGCTGGGGGTTATATAATATATATATCCTGTGTGTCTCTAGGGAGGTGAATCTGGCTGGGGGTTATATAATATATATATCCTGTGTGTCTCCAGGGAGGTGAATATGGCTGGGGGTTATATAATATATATATCCTGTGTGTCTCTAGGAGGTGAATCTGGCTGGGTGTTATATAATATATATATCCTGTGTGTCTCTAGGGAGGTGAATCTGGCTGGGGGTTATATAATATATATATCCTGTGTGTCTCTAGGGAGGTGAATCTGGCTGGGTGTTATATAATATATATATCCTGTGTGTCTCCAGGGAGGTGAATCTGGCTGGGTGTTATATAATATATATATCCTGTGTGTCTCTAGGGAGGTGAATCTGGCTGGGTGTTATATAATATATATATCCTGTGTGTCTCCAGGGAGGTGAATCTGGCTGGGTGTTATATAAATATATATCCTGTGTGTGTCTAGGGAGGTGAATCTGGCTGGGTGTTATATAATATATATATCCTGTGTGTCTCTAGGGAGGTGAATCTGGCTGGGTGTTATATAATATATATATCCTGTGTGTCTCTAGGGAGGTGAATCTGGCTGGGGGTTATATAATATATATATCCTGTGTGTCTCTAGGGAGGTGAATCTGGCTGGGTGTTATATAATATATATATCCTGTGTGTCTCTAGGGAGGTGAATCTGGCTGGGGGTTATATAATATATATATCCTGTGTGTCTCTAGGGAGGTGAATCTGGCTGGGTGTTATATAATATATATATCCTGTGTGTCTCTATGGCTGGGTGTTATATAATATATATATCCTGTGTGTCTCTAGGGAGGTGAATCTGGCTGGGGGTTATATAATATATATATCCTGTGTGTCTCCAGGGAGGTGAATCTGGCTGGGGGTTATATAATATATATATCCTGTGTGTCTCTATGGCTGGGTGTTATATAATATATATATCCTGTGTGTCTCTAGGGAGGTGAATCTGGCTGGGTGTTATATAATATATATATCCTGTGTGTCTCCAGGGAGGTGAATCTGGCTGGGGGTTATATAATATATATATCCTGTGTGTCTCTAGGGAGGTGAATCTGGCTGGGGGTTATATAATATATATATCCTGTGTGTCTCTAGGGAGGTGAATCTGGCTGGGGGTTATATAATATATATATATCCTGTGTGTCTCTAGGGAGGTGAATCTGGCTGGGGGTTATATAATATATATATCCTGTGTGTCTCTAGGGAGGTGAATCTGGCTGGGGGTTATATAATATATATATCCTGTGTGTCTCTAGGGAGGTGAATCTGGCTGGGTGTTATATAATATATATATCCTGTGTGTCTCTAGGGAGGTGAATCTGGCTGGGGGTTATATAATATATATATCCTGTGTGTCTCTAGGGAGGTGAATCTGGCTGGGGGTTATATAATATATATATCCTGTGTGTCTCTATGGCTGGGGGTTATATAATATATATATCCTGTGTGTCTCTAGGGAGGTGAATCTGGCTGGGTGTTATATAATATATATATCCTGTGTGTCTCTAGGGAGGTGAATCTGGCTGGGGGTTATATAATATATATATCCTGTGTGTCTCCAGGGAGGTGAATCTGGCTGGGGGTTATATAATATATATATCCTGTGTGTCTCTAGGGAGGTGAATCTGGCTGGGTGTTATATAATATATATATCCTGTGTGTCTCTAGGGAGGTGAATCTGGCTGGGGGTTATATAATATATATATCCTGTGTGTCTCTATGGCTGGGGGTTATATAATATATATATCCTGTGTGTCTCCAGGGAGGTGAATCTGGCTGGGGGTTATATAATATATATATCCTGTGTGTCTCCAGGGAGGTGAATCTGGCTGGGGGTTATATAATATATATATCCTGTGTGTAATATCTAACATCCTGTCTGTGTATTCTAGGTGGGGAATCTGGGTCTCCTCTTCATGTTGCTGTTCTTCATCTATGCAGCCCTGGGAGTGGAGCTGTTTGGGAAACTGGGTTAGTCACAGTGCTGTGAGTGTGTGAGTGGAGCTGTTTGGGAAACTGGGTTAGTCACAGTGCTGTGAGTGTGTGAGTGGAGCTGTTTGGGAAACTGGGTTAGTCACAGTGCTGTGAGTGTGTCTGATCGAGCTGTCCCTGAAATTCCATGAATTGCATCAATTACGTTGATGTTCTAATCAGCCTCCTTCTTCCTTCTCCTGTTACCCATATCTCTCTTTCAATCTCTCTCTCTCTCTCTCTCTCTCTCTCTCTCTCTCTCCCTCCCTCTCTCTCTCTCTCGCTCCCCCTCTCTCTCTCGCTCTCTCTCTCTCTCCCCCTCTCTCACTCTCCCTCTCCTCTCTCTCTCTCCCCCCTCTCTCCCTCTATCCCTCTCCCTCCCCCTCCCTCCCCTCTCTCTCCCTCTCCCTCTCCCTCTCCCTCTCTCTCTCTCCCCCTCTCTCTCTCTCTCTCTCTCTCTCTCTCTCTCTCCCCCTCTCTCTCTCTCTCTCTCTCTCTCTCTCTCTCTCTCTCTCTCTCTCTCCCTCTCTCCCATGTTTTCTCTGTGGTTCTAGAGTGTTCCGAGGAGAACCCGTGTGAGGGTCTGAGTCGTCACGCCACATTCCAGAACTTTGGCATGGCGTTCCTCACTTTGTTCCGCATTTCCACCGGTGACAACTGGAATGGAATCATGAAGGTAACGACCAATCAGAGCGTGATTTGTCAACCCAATCAGCCAGTCAGATCACAGCTGGGGGGGGGGGAAACAGGGTTGATTGTAGACCTTGTTGGTTGCACACAGGTACAGAGAAAACCCCTCAGTATTAGAAAAAGAACGAGATGCAGAATTCTGCCATTCTTCTTCTAGCTTTTCCACAGGGTTGTAATCGTGCTCTAAATGCCAGCTGGTGGGGAGCTTCTGTTTTAAGGCTTACAGCTGGCATTGTTTGGAGAACACAGAACACAACACAGAACACTGTTCCCAGACGACTGTCTGTCGGTGGAACGTGATTCATTACCTAGTAAAACCTACACGGAACGTTGTGGAACCTACACGGAACGTTGTGGAACATTGTGTGAATGTTGAGGGAACCGGAGATATTTATCTGAGGAGCTCATTGGCTAACACCCCCTCCCTTCCCCCCGGGTTCTGTCTGATAATTGGCTGTTATCCCAGTCAGTCAGACTCTCTGGCTCTCTGATAGGCTAGTGCTTGGCTCTGTGTGTCTTGTGCCAACAGACAGGCTGTGGCTCAACTCAATGGCTCCACCTGGTGGTCAGGACTGGGGGTTACACCCTGAGAAACACAATACATCATTATACCATTCTGCACACAAAAAGCTCTGTTTGGAAAATGGAAAGCATGGAAAATGACATTGCTGGGGCATGTTTGGATGAAATATACATTTTCTTAAAAGTCCCAACAGATTAATGCTACGGGCCTCCAGTTCTTTAGTAAACAACAGTCACCATTTCTGGTGTCTTCAAGCACATGACAGCGACTAAGACGTTAGTAGCATTTTGTTGCTCTGTCTTTGTGATGATGTTTGTGTCTTTCTCGAGCCTCTTGTTGTCTGAGCTCCCTGCCCCAATAGTATCAACTCTCTCTCTCCCCTCCAGGACACGTTGCTCCCTGCCCCAATAGTATCAACTCTCTCTCTCCCCTCCAGGACACGTTGCTCCCTGCCCCAATAGTATCAACTCTCTCTCCCTCTCTCCCTCCCTCTCTCTCCCCCCCCCCCCCACCCAGGACACATTGCGTGAGTGTCTTCCAGAGGAGCACTCCTGCCTGACCTACCTTCCCCTGGTGTCTCCTGTCTACTTCGTGACCTTCGTCCTCACGGCCCAGTTCGTGCTGGTCAACGTGGTGGTAGCTGTGTTGATGAAGCATCTGGAGGAGAGCAACAAGGAGGCGCAGGAGGAGGCGGAGGAGGAGGCCAAAGAGGAGGAGGCTAGGCAACAGGAGGAGGCCAGACAAGAGGAGGCGCGCCAGGAGGCCGTCCGTCCCCTTAGCAACGCCTCAGTGGGCGGGGTGGAATCGTCTGGACAGGTACGGAGAAGGATCACCTGTAGTTGAACCTAACCAAAGATCTGGGATCAGATCACCTTCCCGTCAGTCCTCTCCTATCGACTGTCAGGGGGTGACATAACATCTGACCCTGTATCAGTGGTTAGGGGGGCTGGTGGTGGTGGTGGTGGGATCAGATCACCTTCCCGTCAGTCCTCTCCTATCGACTGGCAGGGGGTGACATAACATCTGACCCTGTATCAGTGGTTAGGGGGGCTGGTGGTGGTGGTGGTGGGATCAGATCACCTTCCCGTCAGTCCTCTCCTATCGACTGGCAGGGGGTGACATAACATCTGACCCTGTATCAGTGGTTAGGGGGGCTGGTGGTGGTGGTGGTGGGATCAGATCACCTTCCCGTCAGTCCTCTCCTATCGACTGGCAGGGGGTGACATAACATCTGACCCTGTATCAGTGGTTAGGGGGGCTGGTGGTGGTGGTGGTGGGATCAGATCACCTTCCCGTCAGTCCTCTCCTATCGACTGGCAGGGGGTGACATAACATCTGACCCTGTATCAGTGGTTAGGGGGGCTGGTGGTGGTGGTGGTGGGATCAGATCACCTTCCCGTCAGTCCTCTCCTATCGACTGGCAGGGGTGACATAACATCTGACCCTGTATCAGTGGTTAGGGGGGACTGTTGGTGGTGGTGTTGGTGGTGATGCTGGGATCAGATCACCTTCCCGTCAGTCCTCTCCTATCGACTGTCAGGGGGGTGACATAACATCTGACCCTGTATCAGTGGTTAGGGAGGGGGGACTGGTGGTGGTGGTGGTGGGATCAGATCACCTTCCCGTCAGTCCTCTCCTATCGACTGTCAGGGGGTGACATAACATCTGACCCTGTATCAGTGGTTAGGGAGGGGGGACTGGTGGTGGTGGTGGTGGGATCAGATCACCTTCCCGTCAGTCCTCTCCTATCGACTGTCAGGGGGTGACATAACATCTGACCCTGTATCAGTGGTTAGGGGAGGGGGACTGGTGGTGGTGGTGGTGGGATCAGATCACCTTCCCGTCAGTCCTCTCCTATCGACTGTCAGGGGGTGACATAACATCTGATCCTGTATCAGTGGTTAGGAGGGGGGACTGGTGGTGGTGGTGGTGGGATCAGATCACCTTCCCGTCAGTCCTCTCCTATCGACTGTCAGGGGGTGACATAACATCTGACCCTGTATCAGTGGTTAGGGAGGGGGACTGGTGGTGGTGGTGGTGGGATCAGATCACCTTCCCGTCAGTCCTCTCCTATCGACTGTCAGGGGGTGACATAACATCTGACCCTGTATCAGTGGTTAGGGAGGGGGACTGGTGGTGGTGGTGGTGGGATCAGATCACCTTCCCGTCAGTCCTCTCCTATCGACTGTCAGGGGGTGACATAACATCTGACCCTGTATCAGTGGTTAGGGAGGGGACTGGTGGTGGTGGTGGTGGGATCAGATCACCTTCCCGTCAGTCCTCTCCTATCGACTGTCAGGGGGTGACATAACATCTGACCCTGTATCAGTGGTTAGGGAGGGGGACTGGTGGTGGTGGTGGTGGGATCAGATCACCTTCCCGTCAGTCCTCTCCTATCGACTGTCAGGGGGTGACATAACATCTGACCCTGTATCAGTGGTTAGGGAGGGGGGACTGGTGGTGGTGGTGGTGGGATCAGATCACCTTCCCGTCAGTCCTCTCCTATCGACTGTCAGGGGGTGACATAACATCTGACCCTGTATCAGTGGTTAGGGAGGGGGACTGGTGGTGGTGGTGGTGGGATCAGATCACCTTCCCGTCAGTCCTCTCCTATCGACTGTCAGGGGGTGACATAACATCTGACCCTGTATCAGTGGTTAGGGAGGGGGGACTGGTGGTGGTGGTGGTGGGATCAGATCACCTTCCCGTCAGTCCTCTCCTATCGACTGTCAGGGGGTGACATAACATCTGACCCTGTATCAGTGGTTAGGGAGGGGGACTGGTGGTGGTGGTGGTGGGATCAGATCACCTTCCCGTCAGTCCTCTCCTATCGACTGTCAGGGGGTGACATAACATCTGACCCTGTATCAGTGGTTAGGGGGGGGGACTGGTGGTGGTGGTGGTGGGATCAGATCACCTTCCCGTCAGTCCTCTCCTATCGACTGTCAGGGGGTGACATAACATCTGACCCTGTATCAGTGGTTAGGGAGGGGGACTGGTGGTGGTGGTGGTGGGATCAGATCACCTTCCCGTCAGTCCTCTCCTATCGACTGTCAGGGGGTGACATAACATCTGACCCTGTATCAGTGGTTAGGGAGGGGGACTGGTGGTGGTGGTGGTGGGATCAGATCACCTTCCCGTCAGTCCTCTCCTATCGACTGTCAGGGGGTGACATAACATCTGACCCTGTATCAGTGGTTAGGGAGGGGGACTGGTGGTGGTGGTGGTGGGATCAGATCACCTTCCCGTCAGTCCTCTCCTATCGACTGTCAGGGGGTGACATAACATCTGACCCTGTATCAGTGGTTAGGGAGGGGGACTGGTGGTGGTGGTGGTGGGATCAGATCACCTTCCCGTCAGTCCTCTCCTATCGACTGTCAGGGGGTGACATAACATCTGACCCTGTATCAGTGGTTAGGGAGGGGGACTGGTGGTGGTGGTGGTGGGATCAGATCACCTTCCCGTCAGTCCTCTCCTATCGACTGTCAGGGGTGACATAACATCTGACCCTGTATCAGTGGTTAGGGAGGGGGACTGGTGGTGGTGGTGGTGGGATCAGATCACCTTTCCCGTCAGTCCTCTCCTATCGACTGTCAGGGGGTGACATAACATCTGACCCTGTATCAGTGGTTAGGGAGGGGGACTGGTGGTGGTGGTGGTGGGATCAGATCACCTTCCCGTCAGTCCTCTCCTATCGACTGTCAGGGGGTGACATAACATCTGACCCTGTATCAGTGGTTAGGAGGGGGACTGGTGGTGGTGGTGGTGGGATCAGATCACCTTCCCGTCAGTCCTCTCCTATCGACTGTCAGGGGTGACATAACATCTGACCCTGTATCAGTGGTTAGGAGGGGGACTGGTGGTGGTGGTGGTGGGATCAGATCACCTTCCCGTCAGTCCTCTCCTATCGACTGTCAGGGGGGTGACATAACATCTGACCCTGTATCAGTGGTTAGGGAGGGGGACTGGTGGTGGTGGTGGTGGGATCAGATCACCTTCCCGTCAGTCCTCTCCTATCGACTGTCAGGGGGTGACATAACATCTGACCCTGTATCAGTGGTTAGGGAGGGGACTGGTGGTGGTGGTGGTGGGATCAGATCACCTTCCCGTCAGTCCTCTCCTATCGACTGTCAGGGGGTGACATAACATCTGACCCTGTATCAGTGGTTAGGGAGGGGGACTGGTGGTGGTGGTGGTGGGATCAGATCACCTTCCCGTCAGTCCTCTCCTATCGACTGTCAGGGGGTGACATAACATCTGACCCTGTATCAGTGGTTAGGGGAGGGGACTGGTGGTGGTGGTGGTGGGATCAGATCACCTTCCCGTCAGTCCTCTCCTATCGACTGTCAGGGGTGACATAACATCTGACCCTGTATCAGTGGTTAGGAGGGGGGACTGGTGGTGGTGGTGGTGGGATCAGATCACCTTCCCGTCAGTCCTCTCCTATCGACTGTCAGGGGGTGACATAACATCTGACCCTGTATCAGTGGTTAGGGAGGGGGACTGGTGGTGGTGGTGGTGGGATCAGATCACCTTCCCGTCAGTCCTCTCCTATCGACTGTCAGGGGGTGACATAACATCTGACCCTGTATCAGTGGTTAGGAGGGGGACTGGTGGTGGTGGTGGTGGGATCAGATCACCTTCCCGTCAGTCCTCTCCTATCGACTGTCAGGGGGTGACATAACATCTGACCCTGTATCAGTGGTTAGGGAGGGGGACTGGTGGTGGTGGTGGTGGGATCAGATCACCTTCCCGTCAGTCCTCTCCTATCGACTGTCAGGGGGTGACATAACATCTGACCCTGTATCAGTGGTTAGGGGAGGGGGACTGGTGGTGGTGGTGGTGGGATCAGATCACCTTCCCGTCAGTCCTCTCCTATCGACTGTCAGGGGGGTGACATAACATCTGACCCTGTATCAGTGGTTAGGGGAGGGGGGACTGGTGGTGGTGGTGGTGGGATCAGATCACCTTCCCGTCAGTCCTCTCCTATCGACTGTCAGGGGGTGACATAACATCTGACCCTGTATCAGTGGTTAGGGGAGTGGGGACTGGTGGTGGTGGTGGTGGGATCAGATCACCTTCCGTCAGTCCTCTCCTATCGACTGTCAGGGGGTGACATAACATCTGACCCTGTATCAGTGGTTAGGGAGGGGGACTGGTGGTGGTGGTGGTGGGATCAGATCACCTTCCCGTCAGTCCTCTCCTATCGACTGTCAGGGGGTGACATAACATCTGACCCTGTATCAGTGGTTAGGGGGGGGGACTGGTGGTGGTGGTGGTGGGATCAGATCACCTTCCCGTCAGTCCTCTCCTATCGACTGTCAGGGGGTGACATAACATCTGACCCTGTATCAGTGGTTAGGGAGGGGGACTGGTGGTGGTGGTGGTGGGATCAGATCACCTTCCCGTCAGTCCTCTCCTATCGACTGTCAGGGGGTGACATAACATCTGACCCTGTATCAGTGGTTAGGAGGGGGACTGGTGGTGGTGGTGGTGGGATCAGATCACCTTTCCCGTCAGTCCTCTCCTATCGACTGTCAGGGGGTGACATAACATCTGACCCTGTATCAGTGGTTAGGGAGGGGGACTGGTGGTGGTGGTGGTGGGATCAGATCACCTTCCCGTCAGTCCTCTCCTATCGACTGTCAGGGGGTGACATAACATCTGACCCTGTATCAGTGGTTAGGGGGGGGACTGGTGGTGGTGGTGGTGGGATCAGATCACCTTCCCGTCAGTCCTCTCCTATCGACTGTCAGGGGGTGACATAACATCTGACCCTGTATCAGTGGTTAGGGAGGGGACTGGTGGTGGTGGTGGTGGGATCAGATCACCTTCCCGTCAGTCCTCTCCTATCGACTGTCAGGGGGTGACATAACATCTGACCCTGTATCAGTGGTTAGGGAGGGGGACTGGTGGTGGTGGTGGTGGGATCAGATCACCTTCCCGTCAGTCCTCTCCTATCGACTGTCAGGGGGTGACATAACATCTGACCCTGTATCAGTGGTTAGGGAGGGGGACTGGTGGTGGTGGTGGTGGGATCAGATCACCTTCCCGTCAGTCCTCTCCTATCGACTGTCAGGGGGTGACATAACATCTGACCCTGTATCAGTGGTTAGGGAGGGGGACTGGTGGTGGTGGTGGTGGGATCAGATCACCTTCCCGTCAGTCCTCTCCTATCGACTGTCAGGGGGTGACATAACATCTGACCCTGTATCAGTGGTTAGGAGGGGGACTGGTGGTGGTGGTGGTGGGATCAGATCACCTTCCCGTCAGTCCTCTCCTATCGACTGTCAGGGGGTGACATAACATCTGACCCTGTATCAGTGGTTAGGGAGGGGGACTGGTGGTGGTGGTGGTGGGATCAGATCACCTTCCCGTCAGTCCTCTCCTATCGACTGTCAGGGGGTGACATAACATCTGACCCTGTATCAGTGGTTAGGGGAGGGGACTGGTGGTGGTGATGGTGGGATCAGATCACCTCCCGTCAGTCCTCTCCTATCGACTGTCAGGGGGTGACATAACATCTGACCCTGTATCAGTGGTTAGGGAGGGGGACTGGTGGTGGTGGTGGTGGGATCAGATCACCTTCCCGTCAGTCCTCTCCTATCGACTGTCAGGGGGTGACATAACATCTGACCCTGTATCAGTGGTTAGGAGGGGGGACTGGTGGTGGTGGTGGTGGGATCAGATCACCTTCCCGTCAGTCCTCTCCTATCGACTGTCAGGGGGTGACATAACATCTGACCCTGTATCAGTGGTTAGGGGAGGGGGACTGGTGGTGGTGGTGGTGGGATCAGATCACCTTCCCGTCAGTCCTCTCCTATCGACTGTCAGGGGGTGACATAACATCTGACCCTGTATCAGTGGTTAGGGAGGGGGACTGGTGGTGGTGGTGGTGGGATCAGATCACCTTCCCCGTCAGTCCTCTCCTATCGACTGTCAGGGGGTGACATAACATCTGACCCTGTATCAGTGGTTAGGGAGGGGGACTGGTGGTGGTGGTGGTGGGATCAGATCACCTTCCCGTCAGTCCTCTCCTATCGACTGTCAGGGGGTGACATAACATCTGACCCTGTATCAGTGGTTAGGGGAGGGGACTGGTGGTGGTGGTGGTGGGATCAGATCACCTTTCCCGTCAGTCCTCTCCTATCGACTGTCAGGGGGTGACATAACATCTGACCCTGTATCAGTGGTTAGGGAGGGGGACTGGTGGTGGTGGTGGTGGGATCAGATCACCTTCCCGTCAGTCCTCTCCTATCGACTGTCAGGGGGTGACATAACATCTGACCCTGTATCAGTGGTTAGGGAGGGGGACTGGTGGTGGTGGTGGTGGGATCAGATCACCTTCCCGTCAGTCCTCTCCTATCGACTGTCAGGGGGTGACATAACATCTGACCCTGTATCAGTGGTTAGGGGGGGGACTGGTGGTGGTGGTGGTGGGATCAGATCACCTTCCCGTCAGTCCTCTCCTATCGACTGTCAGGGGGTGACATAACATCTGACCCTGTATCAGTGGTTAGGGAGGGGGACTGGTGGTGGTGGTGGTGGGATCAGATCACCTTCCCCGTCAGTCCTCTCCTATCGACTGTCAGGGGGTGACATAACATCTGACCCTGTATCAGTGGTTAGGGGGGGACTGGTGGTGGTGGTGGTGGGGATCAGATCACCTTCCCGTCAGTCCTCTCCTATCGACTGTCAGGGGGTGACATAACATCTGACCCTGTATCAGTGGTTAGGGAGGGGGACTGGTGGTGGTGGTGGTGGGATCAGATCACCTTTCCCGTCAGTCCTCTCCTATCGACTGTCAGGGGGTGACATAACATCTGACCCTGTATCAGTGGTTAGGGAGGGGGACTGGTGGTGGTGGTGGTGGGATCAGATCACCTTCCCGTCAGTCCTCTCCTATCGACTGTCAGGGGGTGACATAACATCTGACCCTGTATCAGTGGTTAGGGAGGGGGACTGGTGGTGGTGGTGGTGGGATCAGATCACCTTCCCGTCAGTCCTCTCCTATCGACTGTCAGGGGGTGACATAACATCTGACCCTGTATCAGTGGTTAGGGGAGGGGGACTGGTGGTGGTGGTGGTGGGATCAGATCACCTTCCCGTCAGTCCTCTCCCTATCGACTGTCAGGGGGTGACATAACATCTGACCCTGTATCAGTGGTTAGGGGAGGGGGACTGGTGGTGGTGGTGGTGGGATCAGATCACCTTCCCGTCAGTCCTCTCCTATCGACTGTCAGGGGGTGACATAACATCTGACCCTGTATCAGTGGTTAGGGAGGGGGACTGGTGGTGGTGGTGGTGGGATCAGATCACCTTCCCGTCAGTCCTCTCCTATCGACTGTCAGGGGGGTGACATAACATCTGACCCTGTATCAGTGGTTAGGGAGGGGGACTGGTGGTGGTGGTGGTGGGATCAGATCACCTTTCCCGTCAGTCCTCTCCTATCGACTGTCAGGGGGTGACATAACATCTGACCCTGTATCAGTGGTTAGGAGGGGGACTGGTGGTGGTGGTGGTGGTGGTGGTGGGATCAGATCACCTTCCCGTCAGTCCTCTCCTATCGACTGTCAGGGGGTGACATAACATCTGACCCTGTATCAGTGGTTAGGGAGGGGGACTGGTGGTGGTGGTGGTGGGATCAGATCACCTTCCCGTCAGTTCTCTCCTATCGACTGGCAGGGGGTGACATAACATCTGACCCTGTATCAGTGGTTAGGGAGGGGACTGGTGGTGGTGGTGGTGGGATCAGATCACCTTCCCGTCAGTCCTCTCCTATCGACTGTCAGGGGGTGACATAACATCTGACCCTGTATCAGTGGTTAGGGAGGGGGACTGGTGGTGGTGGTGGTGGGATCAGATCACCTTCCCGTCAGTCCTCTCCTATCGACTGTCAGGGGGTGACATAACATCTGACCCTGTATCAGTGGTTAGGAGGGGGACTGGTGGTGGTGGTGGTGGGATCAGATCACCTTCCCGTCAGTCCTCTCCTATCGACTGTCAGGGGGTGACATAACATCTGACCCTGTATCAGTGGTTAGGGAGGGGGACTGGTGGTGGTGGTGGTGGGATCAGATCACCTTCCCGTCAGTCCTCTCCTATCGACTGTCAGGGGGTGACATAACATCTGACCCTGTATCAGTGGTTAGGGAGGGGGACTGGTGGTGGTGGTGGTGGGATCAGATCACCTTCCCGTCAGTCCTCTCCTATCGACTGTCAGGGGGTGACATAACATCTGACCCTGTATCAGTGGTTAGGGAGGGGGACTGGTGGTGGTGGTGGTGGGATCAGATCACCTTCCCGTCAGTCCTCTCCTATCGACTGTCAGGGGGTGACATAACATCTGACCCTGTATCAGTGGTTAGGAGGGGGACTGGTGGTGGTGGTGGTGGGATCAGATCACCTTCCCGTCAGTCCTCTCCTATCGACTGTCAGGGGGTGACATAACATCTGACCCTGTATCAGTGGTTAGGGAGGGGGACTGGTGGTGGTGGTGGTGGGATCAGATCACCTTCCCCGTCAGTCCTCTCCTATCGACTGTCAGGGGTGACATAACATCTGACCCTGTATCAGTGGTTAGGGGGGGGGACTGGTGGTGGTGGTGGTGGGATCAGATCACCTTCCCGTCAGTCCTCTCCTATCGACTGTCAGGGGGTGACATAACATCTGACCCTGTATCAGTGGTTAGGAGGGGGGACTGGTGGTGGTGGTGGTGGGATCAGATCACCTTCCCGTCAGTCCTCTCCTATCGACTGTCAGGGGGTGACATAACATCTGACCCTGTATCAGTGGTTAGGGGGGACTGTTGGTGGTGGTGGTGGTGGTGGTGGTGGGATCAGATCACCTTCCCGTCAGTCCTCTCCTATCGACTGGCAGGGGGTGACATAACATCTGACCCTGTATCAGTGGTTAGGGAGGGGGACTGGTGGTGGTGGTGATGGGATCAGATCACCTTCCCGTCAGTCCTCTCCTATCGACTGTCAGGGGGTGACATAACATCTGACCCTGTATCAGTGGTTAGGGGGGACTGTTGGTGGTGTTGGTGGTGGTGGTGGTGGGATCAGATCACCTCCCCGTCAGTCCTCTCCTATCGACTGGCAGGGGGTGACATAACATCTGACCCTGTATCAGTGGTTAGGGAGGGGGGCTGTTGGTGGTGGTGGGATCAGATCACCTTCCTGTCAGTCCTCTCCTATCGACTGTCAGGGGGTGACATAACATCTGACCCTGTATCAGTGGTTAGGGGAGGGGGGCTGTTGGTGGTGGTGGGATCAGATCACCTTCCCGTCAGTCCTCTCCTATCGACTGTCAGGGGGTGACATAACATCTGACCCTGTATCAGTGGTTAGGAGGGGGACTGGTGGTGGTGGTGGTGGGATCAGATCACCTTCCCGTCAGTCCTCTCCTATCGACTGTCAGGGGGTGACATAACATCTGACCCTGTATCAGTGGTTAGGGGGGGGACTGGTGGTGGTGGTGGTGGGATCAGATCACCTTCCCGTCAGTCCTCTCCTATCGACTGTCAGGGGGTGACATAACATCTGACCCTGTATCAGTGGTTAGGGAGGGGGACTGGTGGTGGTGGTGATGGGATCAGATCACCTTCCCGTCAGTCCTCTCCTATCGACTGTCAGGGGGTGACATAACATCTGACCCTGTATCAGTGGTTAGGGGGACTGTTGGTGGTGTGGTGGTGGTGGTGGTGGGATCAGATCACCTCCCCGTCAGTCCTCTCCTATCGACTGGCAGGGGGTGACATAACATCTGACCCTGTATCAGTGGTTAGGGGAGGGGGGCTGTTGGTGGTGGTGGGATCAGATCACCTTCCCGTCAGTCCTCTCCTATCGACTGTCAGGGGGTGACATAACATCTGACCCTGTATCAGTGGTTAGGGGAGGGGGCTGTTGGTGGTGGTGGGATCAGATCACCTTCCCCGTCAGTCCTCTCCTATCGACTGTCAGGGGGTGACATAACATCTGACCCTGTATCAGTGGTTAGGGGAGGGGGGGGCTGTTGGTGGTGGTGATGCTGGGATCAGATCACCTCCCGTCAGTCCTCTCCTATCGACTGGCAGGGGGTGACATAACATCTGACCCTGTATCAGTGGTTAGGGGAGGGACTGCCACCTATTACCACAGGTAGATAGATGGGTGGTGATGTTGGTCATGATGATGAGGGTGATGACGATGGTGGTGATGATGATGGTGATGAGGGTTTTGACGATGGTGGTGATGATGATCGTGGTGATGACGATGGTGATGACGGTGGTGATTATGAAGGTTATGGTGCTGACCCGTGTGGCTCAGTAGGTAGAGCATGGCGCTTGCAACGGCAGGGTTGTGGGTTCGATTCCCACGGGGGACCAGTATGAAAAATGTATGCACTCCCTACTGTAAGTCGCTCTGGATAAGAGCATCTGCTAAATGACTAAAATGTAAAAAACATTATGAAGATGACGTTCATGTTTTTGTTCCAGTTTGAGGAAGAAGAGGGTTGTCGTGGTAGCCTGCTGACGGTGGGCCGGCCGTCTCTGTCACGTATGATGTCTCTGCCTAGCGACAGCTACATGCTCCGCCCCCTACAGCCCCTCGGACACACCCCCTACCCTCCCATTGGCCACGACACCTACGGGGGATACGGTTTCTCAGGTAACCATCCCTCAGAGTTCGAAAGTTCTGTCTCTGCTAGGTCTCAGAGTTCTAGGTCTCAGAGTTCTAGGTGTCAGTATTCTAGGTGTCAGGGTTCTAGGTCTCAGGGTTCTAGGTGTCAGGGTTCTAGGTCTCAGAGTTCTAGGTGTCAGGGTTCTAGGTCTCAGAGTTCTAGGTCTCAGATTTCTAGGTCTCAGAGTTTTAGGTTTCAGAGTTTTAGGTCTCAGAGTTCTAGGTTTCAGAGTTTTAGGTCTCAGAGTTTTAGGTCTCAGAGTTTTAGGTCTCAGAGTTCTAGGTCTCAGAGTTCTATGTGTCAGGGTTCTAGGTCTCAGAGTTCTAGGTCTCTCTCTGTGTCTCCTAGGTTCTGTCTCCTCCATGGGCTCTAGTGGAGCAGGATCCCTACTGCAGGTCCCGGGGGCGTTACCATCGGGAAGCCGCGCGTCCCTCAGCTCCAGGGGATCCAGCTGCAGACCCACGGTCAGGCTCAGCCCCTCCCACAGCGTGGACAGACACTCCCTCTCCATGGGAAGACACACCCCCAGGAGGCCCAGCGATGTTGAGGGCAGACGAGCGTCGTTTATCAGTAGTTCTTACTACACCCACAGTATGGACACACATAGTTACGGACTCCGCCCTGCTCAGAGCATCGACACACATAGTTACAGACTCAGCCCTGCTCAGAGCATCGACACACATAGTCACAGACTCCGCCCTGCTCAGAGCATCGACACACATAGTTACAGACTCCGCCCTGCTCAGAGCATCGACACACATAGTTACAGACTCCGCCCTGCTCAGAGCATCGACACACGCTCCTCCCATTACCTCGATAGACGAGCCTCTTATATCCACAGCCCCTCCCACAGCATGGACAGTAGACACGCCCCTCAGATGGATAGACACACCCCTTATATCCACAGCCCCTCCCACAGCATGGACGGTAGACACGCCCCTTATATCAGCAGCCCCGCACACAGCGTCAATAGACACACCCCTCCTAACAATAGACACGCCTCTAATATGAGTAGCCCCTCCCACGGTATGGACAGACAGCCCCGACCCAGCACCTCCCTCGGTGTGAGCAGACAGCCCCGACCCAGCTCCTCCCTCGGTGTGAGCAGACAGCTGAGGAGACAGGTATGTAGACTATGTACACAGCAGCTCTTACCCAGCTAGCGTATTAGGTTCCCTGGATGTTTCCGCGAACGTCTGTATTTTTTGGGGGGGAACCTTGCGTGCAAGTTGTTAGAATGTTTTGTGCTAGCTAGGGAAACTTTACAGTCCAGGCCAGATCTAACTGCATTCACCTTCAACTGTCATTTGATTTGATGTTCAAAACAGTCCCAGTGACCTCTGCCCCTCTGTTTCCTGTCTCTACTTCCTAACTTCCTGTCTGTCTGTAGAAGGCGGTGCGTTGTGACTCTGAGGACCTGAGCTGCAGTTCCACCGACGATCTGCGGGGGAGCTCTGTCGACGGCGCCTACCTCACCGTACCCAGCGTGCACCTCTCACCACTACCCAGCGTGCACCTCTCACCTCTACCCAGCCCGCCCCCTGGTGGCAACACACACCTGGACGTGCACCGCCCCTCCTCGCCCTCCCGCTCCCCCCGAGGACGCACCTCCAGCGCACACACACTCCGCCACACACACACCGTACACACACTGAGCCACACACACAGTCAGAGGGTTATATCTACCAGAGGACACAGTAGGAGCCACAGTGATAGTGGCCCCCAGCCGCCCCCCCCCGGCCCCCAGCCGCCTCCCCCCGGCCCTCAGATCTCCACCCCCTGGTCAACAGACACCCCACAGACACCCCAGAGGCCTGAGATGCTCCAGACCCCAGACCCCAGGCCCATCTCTCTCTGCTCTGGAGGTCCCAGCCCCAACCTCGCCATCTCTACTCCCTCCACTCCCCAGAGGCCTGAGATGTCCCAGACCCCAGACCCCAGGCCCATCTCTCTCTGCTCTGGAGGTCCCAGCCCCAACCTCGCCATCTCTACTCCCTCCACTCCCCAGAGGCCTGAGATGTCCCAGACCTCAGACCCCAGGCCCATCTCTCTCTGCTCTGGAGGTCCCAGCCCCAACCTCGCCATCTCTACTCCCTCCACTCCCCAGAGGCCTGAGACGCCCCAGACCCCAGACCCCAGGCCCATCTCTCTCTGCTCTGGAGGTCCCAGCCCCAACCTCGCCATCTCTACTCCCTCCACTCCCCAGAGGCCTGAGACGCCCCAGACCCCAGACCCCAGGCCCATCTCTCTCTGCTCTGGAGGTCCCAGCCCCAACCTCGCCATCTCTACTCCCTCCACTCCCCAGAGGCCTGAGATGTCCCAGACCCCAGACCCCAGGCCCATCTCTCTCTGCTCTGGAGGTCCCAGCCCCAACCTCGCCATCTCTACTCCCTCCACTCCCCAGAGGCCTGAGATGCCCCAGACCCCAGACCCCAGGCCCATCTCTCTCTGCTCTGGAGGTCCCAGCCTGTCCCTCTCCTCCCCCTCCACACCCTCAACCCCAGCCCCAACCTCGCCATCTCTACTCCCTCCACTCCCCAGAGGCCTGAGATGCCCCAGACCCCAGACCCCAGGCCCATCTCTCTCTGCTCTGGAGGTCCCAGCCTGTCCCTCTCCTCCCCCTCCACACCCTCAACCCCCAGCCCCAACCTCGCCATCTCTACTCCCTCCACTCCCCAGAGTCCTCAGACCAGCTTTGACCCTGACCAGAACTCCACACCCCAGAGTCCCAGTACCAGCCCTGCCTTCAGCCCTGGTCCGTCTACCCTGACCCTCAGTACCAGCCCTGCCTTCAGCCCTGGTCCGTCTACCCTGACCCTCAGTACCAGCCCTGGTCCGTCTACCCTGACCCTCAGTACCAGCCCTGGTCCGTCTACCCTGACCCTCAGTACCAGCCCTGGTCCGTCTACCCTGACCCTCAGTACCAGCCCTGGTCCGTCTACCCTGACCCTCAGTACCAGCCCTGGTCCGTCTACCCTGACCCTCAGTACCAGCCCTGGTCCGTCTACCCTGACCCTCAGTACCAGCCCCTGGTCCGTCTACCCTGACCCCCAGTACCAGCCCTGGTCCGTCTACCCTGACCCTCAGTACCAGCCCTGGTCCGTCTACCCTGACCCTCAGTACCAGCCCTGGTCCATCTACCCTGACCCTCAGTACCAGCCCTAGCCCTCTCCCCACTCCCTTTCTAGATGAGACAGATGATGAAGTCGGTCGCATTACCAGCTACACACACAAAACTGAACACACACACCACGCGTCCAGCCCCCCACACACACCCGCTCCAACACACACACACCTCAACACACACACCACGCGTCCAGCCCTCCACACACACCCGCTCCAACACACACACACCTCAACACACACACCACGCGTCCAGCCCCCCACACACCCCGCTCCAACACACACACACCTCAACACACACACCACGCGTCCAGCCCCCCTCACACATCCCGCTCCCCCCACGCCTACTTGTCCCTCCACGCCTGCCTCTCATTTGATGAGGACCAGAGGAGCCGGTGTCTCAGCAGCCAATCGGCGTCTCCGGTTCGAGAGTGGACCAGGAAGCAGAGGATGAGCCCGCCCTGCATCTCTGTAGCCCCGCCTTCTGAAGCCCAGGTTTCCACGGTGACCCAGTCGACGGACGGCAGCATGCATCTGAGGAGGCGGACCCTGTCGGTTGACTCCGCCTCTCAGAGAGACTCGTTGGACACAGACCCGGCAGAGACACGCCTTTCTGTCCCCTTTCTCCAATTGGACGCCAGCTTTATAAGCATCACGGTGGATTCTGACCAATCAGGATGCTCATTGTTGACGGACAGCGAATCAACCCTCGAGGGGGAGGGGAGAGAAGGGGGAGGAGCTCGGAACTCTCATTCTCTGCTGGGATTGGTTCCCAACCCTCTCAGAAGGAGGAGCTTAGTACGCATGCTCAGCACACGGGACGAAGAGGGGGAGGAGACTCAACCCTGACCTCTAACCTCTAAGAAATTGTTTCCTGTTCTCCAACCCTCCTCCTAGAGACTCTGGTGATGCAGCAGGGTTTTGGTCCAGCACCGTTGGAACAGACCTGATTCAGCCAATCAGCTGTTGATAAGGACTTCCCTGACCTCGGACCCCTTAACCCCTGACCCCCAGAAAGACTGCTGTGCTTTAGCCCCTCCTCCTGAGATCAGAGTGTGACATCATGGTACTGAATCATATGCAATAGGACCGCCCACCTTCTCCCTCCCTCACACACCCATTGGTGGAAACTGTGAGCAGTTGACCTTTACATACTGTATGTTTTGTTAAGAGACGTTGTGTGATGTGACATCCTCAGAATCACTGGCACTGAACCTTATACCTGCCATTAGTTTACCTTTAACCTTTGTCACCTTTAATAACCTTTGACCTTTCACCTGGCGACAGCCTCTCGTTTCTGTAGATGACGTCAGAGCGACATCACACACCTTTCTTTCTTCTGGAACACCTGGGAGGACCTTTCACCTTTTGACCTTTTAAACCTGAAGAAGTTTATTATCACTAGATCTAATGACATCACCTTTAACCTTCAACCTTTATCGGATGTTTGTCTGTTTTGTTTCTTATTGTACAGCTTCTGTTAGGTCCGACACGTCTCCTGTCTCCATAGTTACTACCAGACCCATATATAGAGAAACATGGATTGTTAAATAAAATGTATGGCTGTGGTTACTATAACTAACTAACTAACTAACGGACAGGTTAGGGACTCTGTCACTTTAACTTATTACATAGCTCTACTAGAACTACTCCTCTCTCTCTCTCTCTCTCTCTCTCTCTCTCTCTCTCTCTCTCTCTCTCTCTCTCTCTCTCTGTCCTTCTCTCTCTCTCTCTCTCTCTCTCTCTCTCTCTCTCTCCCTTAACCCTCCCCCTCTCTCTCTCTCTCTCTCTCTCTCTCTCTCTCTCTCTCTCTCTCTCTCTCTCTCTCTCTCTCTCTCTCTCTCTGTCTCTCTCTCTCTCTCTCTCTCTCTCTCTCTCTCTCTCTCTCTCTCTCTCTCTCTCTCTCTCTCTCCCTTAACCCTCCCTCTCTCTCTCTCTCTCTCTCTCTCTCTCTCTCTCTCTCTCTCTCTCTCTCTCTCTCTCTCTCTCTCTCTCCCTCTCCCCTTCTCTCTCTCTCTCTCTCTCTCTCTCTCTCTCTCTCTCTCTCTCTCTCTCTCCCTCCTCCTCTCTCTCTGTTCTCTCTCTCTCTCTCTCCTCTCTCTCTCTCTCTCTCTCTCCTCTCTCTCTCTCTCTCTCTCCCCTCCTCTCTCTCTCTCTCTCTCTCTCTCTCTCTCTCTCTCTCTCTCTCTGTGTCTCTCTCTGTGTCTCTCTCTGTCCTCTCTCTCTCTCTCTCTCTCTCTCTCTCTCTCTCTCTTCTCTCTCTCTCTCTCTCTCTCTCTCTCTCTCTCTGTCTCTCTCTCTCTCTGTTCTCTCTCTCTCTCTCTCTCTCTCTCTCTCTCTCTCTCTCTCTCTCTCTCTCTCTCTCTCTCTCTCTCTCTCTCCCTCTCTCCCTAACCCCCCCCTCTCTCTCTCTCTCTCTCTCTCTCTCTCTCTCTCTCTCTCTCTCTCTCTCTCTCTCTCTCTCTCTCTCTCTCTCTCTCTCTCTCTCTCTCTCTCTCTCCCTCCCTCCCTCTCTCTCTCTCTCTCTCTCTCTCTCTCTCTCTCTCTCTCTCCACTCCACTCCCTCTCTCTCTGTCTCTCTCTCTCTCTCTCTCTCTCTCTCTCTCTCTCTCTCTCTCTCTCTCTCTCTCTCTCTCTCTCTCTCTCTCCCTCCTCCTTCTCTCTCTCTCTCTCTCTCCTCTCTCTCTCTCGCTCTCTCTCTCTTCTCTCTCTCCCTCCCTCTCTCTCTCTCTCTCTCTCTGTCTCTCTCTCTCTCTCTCTCTCTCTCTCTCTCTCTCTCTCTCTCTCTCTCTCTCTCTCTCTCTCTCTCTCTCTCCCTCTCTCTCTCTCTCTCTCTCTCTCTCTCCCTCTCCCCTCCCTCCCTCTCTCTCTCTCTCTCTCTCTCTCTCTCTCTCTCTCTCTCTCTCTCTCTCTCTCTCTCTGTTTCTCTATCTCTCTCTCTCTCTCTCTCTCCCTTCCCCTCCCCCACTCTCTCTCTCTCTCTCTGTTTCTCTCCTCTCTCTCTCCCCCCCTCTCTCTTTCAGGTTAGAGCTAGACTAAATAGTAAAACGCGTGACTGTATGACAGGTGGA
>NW_025534428.1:60000-62500 GCF_020615455.1 Coregonus clupeaformis
GGTCATTATGGCCAAACAGTTATATTTTTGTTTCATCAGACCAGAGGACATTTCTCCAAAAAGTACGATCTTTGTCCCCATGTGCAGTTGCAAACCGTAGTCTGGCTTTTTTATGGCGGTTTTGGAGCAGTGGCGTCTTCCTTTCTGAGCGGCCTTTCAGGTTATGTCGATATGGGACTCGTTTTACTGTGGATATATATACTTTTGTACCTGTTTCCTCCAGCATCTTCACAAGGTCCTTTGCTGTTGTTCTGGGATTTATTTGCACTTTTCGCACCAAAGTACGTTCATCTCTAGGAGACAGAACGCGTCTCCTTCCTGAGTGGTATGACGGCTGCATGGTCCCATGGTGTTTATACTTGCGTACTATTGTTTGTACAGATGAACCTGGTACCTTCAGGCGTTTGGAAATTGCTCCCAAGGATGAACCAGACTTGTGGAGATCTACATTTTTTTTGCTGAGGTCTTGTCTGATTTCTTTTGATTTTCCCATGATGTCAAGCAAAAAGGCACTGAGTTTGAAGGTAGGCCTTGAAATACATCCACAGGTACACCTCCAATTGACTCAAATTATGTCAATTAGCCTATCAGAAGCTTCTAAAGCCATGATATCATTTTCTGGAATTTTCCAAGCTGTTTAAAGGCACAGTCAACATAGTGTATGTAAACTTCTGACCCACTGGAATTGTAATACAGTGAATTATAAGTGAAATAATCTCTCTGTAAACTATTGTTGGAAAAATTACTTGTGTCACGCACAAAGTAGATGTCCTAACCGACTTGCCAAAACTATAGTTTGTTAACAAGACATTTGTGGAGTGGTTGAAAAACGAGTTTTAATGACTCCAACCTAAGTGTATGTAAACTTCCGACTTCAACTGTACATTTAAACTGTTCTAAACCGAATACAACAAAAAGCTTCACTATCTCATCCTGGAATGTCCAAGGTCAGAGGTCATCTGCCTTTTGGCCTGAAGATCAAGAACTCCGACTTCATCAAAGAAATCAGAAACACAGACATCCTACAAGAAACATGGTATAGAGGAGACGGACCCACTGGTTGCCCTCTGGGTTACAGAGAGCTGGTAGTCCCCATCCACCAAACTACCAGGTGTGAAACAGGGAAGGGACTCAGGGGGTATGCTAATTTGGTATAGAGCAGACCTAACCCACTCTATTAAATTAGTCAAAACAGGAGCATTTTACATCTGGCTAGATGTAATTAATAAGGATGTTATCTCAACAGAGAAAATGTCCTCCTGTGTGCTACCTATATCCCCCCACTATAATCCCCATACTTTAATGAAGACAGTTTCTCCATCCTAGAGGGGGAGATCAATCACTTCCAGGCCCAGGGACATGTACTAGTCTGTGGCGACCTAAATGCCAGAACTGGACAAGAACCTGACACCCTCAGCACACAGGGGGACAAACACCTACCTGGAGGTGACAGCATTCCCTCCCCCATATGCCCCCCTAGGCACAACTCTGTCGCACGCTGGGTCTGTACATAGTCAATGGTAGGCTTCGAGGGGACTCCTACAGTAGGTACACCTACAGCTCATCTCTTGGCAGTAGTACTGTAGACTACTTTATCACAGACCTTAACCCAGAGTCTCTCAGAGCATTCAGTCAGCCCACTGACACCCCTATCAGAGCACAGCAAAATCACAGTCTACTTGAACACAGCGATACTTAATCATGAGGCGTCAAAGCCAAAGGAACTGAAAAATATTAAGAAATGCTATAGATGGAAGGAAAGTAGTGGAAACCTACCAAAAAACTATTAGGCAACAACAAATTCAATCCCTTTTAGACAACTTCATGGACAAAATGTTTCACTGTAATAGTGAAGGTGTAAACTTGGCAGTAGAAAACCTAAACAGTATATTTGACCTCTCAGCTTCCCTATCAAATCTAAACATTTCAAGCATAAAACCTAAGAAAATTAACAACAATGACAAGTTTGATGAAGAATGCAAAAACCTAAGAAAGAAATTGAGAAACCTATCCAACCAAAAACATAGAGACCCATAAATCCTGAGCCTTCACTATGGTGAATCACTAAAACAGTACAGAAATTCACTATGAAAAAAGAAGGAACAGCACGTCAGAAATCAGCTCAATGTGATTGAAGACTCCATAGAATCTAACCACTTCTGGGAAAATTGGAAAACACTAAACAATCAATAACACGAAGAGCTATCTATCCAAAACGGAGATGTATGGATAAACCACTTCTCCAATCTGTTTGGCTCCATAAACAAAGAACGAACAGTATAAACATATACATGATCAAATACAAATCTTAGAATCAGCTATTAAAGACTACCAGAACCCACTGGATTCTCCAATTACATTGAATCAACTACAGGACAAAATACAAACCCTCCAACCCAAAAAGGCCTGTGGTGTTGATGGTATCCTCAATGAAATGATAAAATATACAGACCACAAATTCCAATTGGCTATACTTAAACTCTTTAACATCATCCTTAGC
>NW_025534428.1:67500-115000 GCF_020615455.1 Coregonus clupeaformis
AGGGTTTAGAAACACACACAGGGACGGGTCAGAAACACACACAGGGACGGGGGTCAGAAACACACACAGGGACGGGGTCAGGAAACACACACAGGGACGGGTCAGAAACACACACAGGACGGGGTCAGAAAACACACACAGGGACGGGGTCAGAAAACACACAGGGACGGGGTCAGAAACACACACAGGGGACGGGGTCAGAAACACACACAGGGGACCGGGGTCAGAAACACACACAGGGACAGGGGTCTAGAAACACACAGGGAGGGTCAGAAACACACACAGGGACGGGGTCAGAAACACACACAGGGACGGGGTCAGAAACACACAAGGGACGGGGTCAGAAACACACACAGGGACGGGGTCAGAAACACACACAGGGACGGGGTCAGAAACACACACAGGGACGGGGTCAGAAACACACACAGGGACGGGGTCAGAAACACACACAGGGACGGGGGTCAGAAACACACACACGGGACGGGGTCAGAAACACACACAGGGGACAGGGGTCAGAAACACACACAGGGACGGGGTCAGAAACACACACAGGGACGGGGTCAGAAACACACACAGGGACGGGGTCAGAAACACACACAGGGACGGGGTCAGAAACACACACAGGGCCAGGGGTCAGAAACACACACAGGGACGGGGTCAGAAACACACACAGGGACGGGGTCAGAAACACACACAGGGACCGGGGTCAGAACACACACAGGGACGGGGTCAGAAACACACACAGGGACGGGGTCAGAAACACACACAGGGACGGGGTCAGAAACACACACAGGGACGGGGGTCAGAAACACACACAGGGACGGGGTCAGAAACACACACAGGGACGGGGTCAGAAACACACACAGGGAGGGTCAGAAACACACACAGGGACGGGTCAGAAACACACACAGGGGGACGGGGTCAGAAACACACACAGGGGACGGGGTCAGAAACACACACAGGGGACGGGGTCAGAAACACACACAGGGACGGGGTCAGAAACACACACAGGGACGGGGTCAGAAACACACACAGGGACGGGGTCAGAAACACACAGGACGGGGTCAGAAACACACACAGGACGGGGTCAGAAACACACAGGGACGGGGTCAGAAACACACACAGGGACGGGGTCAGAAACACACACAGGGACGGGGTCAGAAACACACACAGGGACGGGGTCAGAAACACACACAGGGACGGGGTCAGAAACACACACAGGGACAGGGGTCAGAAACACACACAGGGACGGGGTCAGAAACACACACAGAGGACGGGGTCAGAAACACACACAGGACGGGGTCAGAAACACACACAGGGACGGGGTCAGAAACACACACAGGGACGGGGTCAGAAACACACACAGGGGACGGGGTCAGAAACACACACACGGGACGGGGTCAGAAACACACACACAGGGACGAGGGTCAGAAACACACACAGGGACGGGTCAGAAACACACACAGGGACGGGGTCAGAAACACACACAGGGACGGGGTCAGAAACACACAAGGGACGGGGTCAGAAACACACACAGGGACGAGGTCAGAAACACACACAGGGACGGGGTCAGAAACACACACAGGGACGGGGTCAGAAACACACACAGGGACGGGGTCAGAAACACACACAGGGACGGGGTCAGAAACACACACAGGACGGGTCAGAAACACACACAGGGACGGGGTCAGAAACACACACAGGGACAGGGTTTAGAAACACACACAGGGACCAGGGTCAGAAACACACACAGGGAAGGGGTCAGAAACACACACAGGGACGGGGTCAGAAACACACACAGGGACGGGGTCAGAAACAAACACAGGGACGGGGTCAGAAACACACACAGGAGCGGAGTCAGAAACACACACAGGGACGGGGGTCAGAAACACACACAGGGACGGGGTCAGGAACACACACAGGGACGGGTCAGAAACACACACAGGGACGGGGTCAGAACACACACAGGGGCGAGGGTCAGAAACACACACAGGGACGGGGTCAGAAACACACACAGGGACAGGTCAGAAACACACACAGGGACGGGGTCAGAAACACACACAGGGACGGGTGGTCAGAAACACACGGGATGGGGTCAGAAACACACACAGGGACGGGTCAGGAACACACACAGGGACGGTCAGAAACACACACAGGGACGGGGTCAGAAACACACACAGGGACGGGGTCAGAAACACACACAGGGACGGGGTCAGAAACACACTCAGGGACGGGGTCATAAACACACACAGGGACGGGGTCAGAAACACACACAGGGGCCGGGTCACAAACACACTCAGGGACCGGGGTCAGAAACACACTCAGGGACGGGGTCATAAACACACACAGGGGACGGGGTCAGAAACACACACACAGGGACGGGTCAGAAACACACACAGGGACGGGGTCAGAAACACACAGGGACAGGGGCAGAAACACACACAGGGACGGGGTCAGAAACACACACAGGGACAGGGTTTAGAAACACACACAGGGACGGGTCAGAAACCACACAGGGACGGGGTCAGAAACACACACAGGGACGAGTCACACACAGGGACGGGGTTAGAAACACACACAGGGACGAAGGTCAGAAACTCACACAGACAGGGACGGGTTTAGAAACACACACAGGGACCGGGTTTAGAAACACACACACGGACGGGGTTTAGAAACACACACAGGGACGGGGTTTAGAAACACACACAGGACGGGGTCAGAAACACACAGGGACGAGGTCAGTCACACACAGGGACAGGGCTTAGAAACACACACAGGGACGGGATTTAGAATCACACACAGGGACGGGGTTTAGAAACACACACAGGGACGGGGTTTAGAAACACACACAGGGACGAGGTCAGGAACTCACACAGACAGGGACGGGGTTTAGAAACACACACAGGGACGGGGTCAGAAACACACACAGGGGACGGGGTCAGAAACACACACAGGGACGGGGTCATAAACACACTCAGGGACGGGGTCAGAAACACAACACACACAGGGACGGGGTCATAAACACACACAGGGACGGGGTCAGAAACACACACAGGGACAGGGGTCAGAAACACACACAGGGACAGGGGCAGAAACACACACAGGGACGGGGTCAGAAACACACACAGGGACAGGGGTCTAGAAACACACACAGGGACGGGGTCAGAAACACACACAGGGACGGGGTCAGGAACACACACAGGGGACGGGGTCAGAAACACACACAGGGACGGGGTCAGAAACACACACAGGGACGGGGTCAGAAACACACACAGGGACGGGGTCAGAAACACTCACAGGGGACGGGGTCAGAAACACACACAGGGACGGGGTCAGAAACACACACAGGGACGGGGTCAGAAACACACACAGGGACCGGGTCAGAAACACACACAGGGACGGGGGTCAGAAACACACACAGGGACGGGGTCAGAAACACACACAGGGACGGGGTCAGAAACACTCACAGGGGACGGGGTCAGAAACACACACAGGGACGGGGTCAGAAACAACCGGACACACAGGGGACGGGGTCAGAAACACACACAGGGACGGGGTCAGAAACACACACAGGGACGGGGGTCAGAAACACACACAGGGACGGGGTCAGAAACACACACATGGACGGGGTCAGAAACACACACAGGGACGGGGTCAGAAACACACACAGGGACGGGGTCAGAAACTCACACAGACAGGGACGGGGGGTTTAGAAACACACACAGGGACGGGGTCAGAAACACACACAAGGGACGGGTCAGTCACACACAGGGACAGGGTTTAGAAACACACACAGGGACGGGGGTTTAGAATCACACACAAGGACGGGGTTTAGAAAACACACACAGGGACGGGGTTTAGAAACACACACGGGACGGGGTCAGAAACACTCACAGGGACGGGATGGGGTTTGAAACACACACAGGGACGGGGTCAGAAACACACACAGGGGACGGGGTCAGAAACACACACAGGGACGGGGTCAGAAACACACTCAGGGACGGGAGTCAGAAACACACTCAGGGACGGGGTCATAAACACACACAGGGACGGGGTCAGAAATACACACAGGGACGGGGTCAGAAACACACACAGGGACAGGGTCAGAAACTCACAGACAGGGACGGGGTCTAGAAACACACACAGGGACGGGGTCAGAAACACACACAGGGACGGGGTCAGTCACACACAGGGACAGGGTTTAGAAACACACACAGGGGACGGGGTTTAGAATCACACACAGGGACGGGGTTTAGAAACACACACAGGGGACGGGGTTTAGAAACACACACAGGGACGGGGTCAGAAACTCACACAGACAGGGACGGGGTTTAGAAACACACACAGGGGCAGGGGTCAGAAACACACACAGGGACGGGGTCAGAAACACACACAGGGACGGGAGTCATAAACACACTCAGGGATGGGGTCAGAAACACACTCAGGGACGGGGTCATAAACACACAAGGACGGGGTCAGAAACACACACAGGGACGGGGTCAGAAACACACACAGGGACGGTCAGAAACACTCACAGGGATGGGGTCAGAAACACACACAGGGGCAGGGTCAGAAACACACACACAGGGACGGGGTCAGAAACACACACAGGGACGGGGGTCAGAAACACACACAGGGACAGGGGCAGAAACACACACAGGGGACGGGTCAGAAACACACACAGGGACAGGGTTTAGAAACACACACAGGGGACGGAGTCAGAAACTCACACAGACAGGGACGGGGTCAGAAACACACACAGGGACGGGGTCAGAAACACACAAACACACACAGGGACGGGGTCATGTAAACACACACACAGGGACCGGGGTCAGAAACACACACAGGGACGCGGTCAGAAACACACACAGGGACAGGGGCAGAAAAACACACAGGGACGGGGTAAGAAACACACACAGGGACGGGGTCAGAAACACACACAGGACGGGGGGTCAGAAACACACACAGGGACCGGGGTCAGAAACACACTCAGGGACGGGTCATAAACACACACAGGGGACGGGGTCAGAAACACACACAGGACGGGGTCATAAACACACTCAGGGACGGGGTCAGAAACACACTCAGGGACGGGGTCATAAACACACACAGGGACGGGGTCAGAAACACACACAGGGACGGGGTCAGAAACACACACAGGGACGGGGTACAGAAACACACACAGGGACAGGGGCAGAAACACACACAGGGACGGGGTCAGAAACACACACAGGGACAGGGTTTAGAAACACACACAGGGACGGGGGTCAGAAACACACACAGGGACGGGGTCAGAAACACACACAGGGACGGGGTCAGTTCAGCACACAGGGACGGGGTTAGAAACACACACAGGGACCGAGGTCAGAAACTCACACAGACAGGGACGGGTTTAGAAACACACACAGGGACGGGGTTTAGAAACACACACACGGACGGGGTTTAGAAACACACAAGGACGGGGTTTAGAAACACACACAGGGACGGGTCAGAAACACACACAGGGACGGGTCTGTCACACAAAGGACAGGGCTTAGAAACACACACAGGGACGGGATTTAGAATCACACACAGGACGGGGTTTAGAAACACACACAGGGACGGGGTTTAGAAACACACACAGGGACGAGGTCAGGAACTCACACAGACAGGGACGGGGGTTTCAGAAACACACACAGGGACGGGGTCAGAAACACACACAGGGGACGGGGTCAGAAACACACACAGGGACGGGGTCATAAACACACACAGGGACGGGTCAGAAACACACAAACACACACAGGGACGGGGTATAAAACACACACAGGGACGGGGTCAGAAACACACACAGGGACGGGGTCAGAAACACACACAGGGACGGGGTCAGAAACACACACAGGGACGGGGTCAGAAACACACACAGGGACAGGGTTTAGAAACACACACAGGGACGGGGTCAGAAACACACACAGGGACGGGGTCAGAAACACACACAGGGACGGGGTCAGAAACACACACAGGGGGACAGACGGTCAGAAACACACACAGGGACGGGGTCAGAAACACACAGGGACGGGGTCAGAAACACACACAGGGACGGGGTCAGAAACACACACAGGGACGGGGTCAGAAACACACACAGGGACGGGTCAGAAACACACACAGGGACGGGGTCAGAAACACACACAGGGACGGGGTCAGAAACAACGACACACAGGGACGGGGTCAGAAACACACACAGGGACGGGGTCAGAAACACACACAGGGACGGGGTCAGAAACACACCACACAGGGACGGGTCAGAAACACACACAGGGACGGGGTCAGAAACACACACAGGGGACCGGGGTCAGAAACACACACAACAGGGACGGTCAGAAACACACACAGGGACGGGGTCAGAAACACACACAGGGACGGGGGTTTAGAAACACACACAGGGACAGGGTTTAGAAACACACACAGGGACGGGGTTTAGAAAACACACACAGGGACGGGGGTTTAGAAACACACACAGGGGACGGGTCAGAAACACACACAGGGGACGGGGGTCTAGAAACACACACAGGGACGGGGTCAGAAACACACAAGGGACGGGGTCAGAAACACACACAGGGGACGGGGTCAGAAACACACTCAGGGACGGAGTCAGAAACACACTCAGAGACGGGGTCATAAACACACACACAGGGACGGGGGTCAGAAATACACACAGGGACGGGGTCAGAAACACACACAGGGACAGGGTCAGAAACTCACACAGACAGGGACAGGGTTTAGAAACACACACAGGGACGGGGTCAGAAACACACACAGGGACGGGGGTCAGTCACACACAGGGACAGGGGTTTAGAAACACACACAGGGACGGGGTTTAGAATCACACACAGGGACGGGGTTTAGAAACACACACAGGGACGGGGTTTAGAAACACACACAGGGACGGGGTCAGAAACTCACACAGACAGGGACGGGGTTTAGAAACACACACAGGGACGGGGTCAGAAACACACACAGGGACGGGGTCAGAAACACACACAGGGACGGGGTCATAAACACACTCAGGGACGGGGTCAGAAACACACTCAGGGGACGGGGTCATAAACACACACAGGGACGGGGGTCAGAAACACACACAGGGACGGGGTCAGAAACACACACGGGACGGGGGCAGAAACACTCACAGGGATGGGGTCAGAAACACACACAGGGACGGGGTCAGAAACACACACACGGGACGGGGTCAGAAACACACACAGGGACGGGGTCAGAAACACACACAGGGACAGGGGCAGAAACACACACAGGGACGGGGTCAGAAACACACACAGGGACAGGGTTTAGAAACACACACAGGGACGAGGTCAGAAACTCACACAGACAGGGACGGGGTCAGAAACACACACAGGGACGGGGTCAGAAACACACAAACACACACAGGGACGGGGGTCATAAACACACACACAGGGACGGGGTCAGAAACACACACAGGGGACGGGGTCAGAAACACACACAGGGACAGGGGCAGAAAACACACACAGGGACGGGGTCAGAAACACACACAGGGACAGGGTTTAGAAACACACACAGGGACGGGGTCAGAAACACACACAGGGGACGGGGTCAGAAACACACACAGGGACGGGGTCAGAAACACACACAGGGACGGGGTCAGAAACAAACACACAGGGACGGGGTCAGAAACACACACAGGGACGGGGTCATGAAAACACACACAGGGACGGGGTCAGAAACACACACAGGGACGGGGTCAGAAACACACACAGGGACGGGGTCAGGAAACACACACAGGGACGGAGTCAGAAACACACACAGGGACGGGGTCAGAAACACACACAGGGACGGGGTCAGAAACACACACAGGGGACGGGGTCAGAAACACACACAGGGACGGGGTCAAAAACACACACAGGGACGGGGTCAGAAACACTCACAGGGATGGGGTCAGAAACACACACAGGGACGGGGTCAGGAACACACACAGGGACGGGGTCAGAAACACACACAGGGACGGGGTCAGAAACACACACAGGGACGGGGTCAGAAACACACACAGGGACGGGGTCAGAAACACACACAGGGACGGGGTCAGAAACACACACAGGGACGGGGTCAGGAACACACACAGGGACGGGGTCAGGAAACACACACAGGGGACGGGGTCAGAAACACACACAGGGACGGGGTCAGAAACACACACAGGGACGGAGTCAGAAACACACACAGGGACGGGGTCAGAAACACACACAGGGACGGGGTCAGAAACACACACAGGGACGGGGTCAGAAACACACACAGGGACGGGGTCAGAAACACACACAGACACGAGGGGTCATAAACACACACAGGGACGGGGTCAGAAACACACACAGGGACGGGGGTCAGAAACACACACAGGGACAGGGGCAGAAACACACACAGGGACGGGGTCAGAAACACACACAGGGACAGGGTTTAGAAACACACACAGGGACGGGGTCAGAAACACACACAGGGACGGGGTCAGAAACACACACAGGGACGGGGTCAGAAACACACACAGGGACGGGGTCAGAAACACACACAGGGACGGGGTCAGAAACACACACAGGGACGGGGGCAAGAAACACACACAGGGACGGGTCAGAAACACACACAGGGACGGGGTCAGAAACACACACAGGGACGGGGTCAGAAACACACACAGGGACGGGGTCAGAAACACACACAGGGACGGGGTCAGAAACACACACAGGGACGGGGTCAGAAACACACACAGGGACGGGGTCAGAAACACACAAACACACACAGGGACGGGGTCAGAAACACACACACAGGGACGGGGTCAGAAACACACACAGGGACGTGGTCAGAAACACACACAGGGACAGGGGCAGAAACACACACAGGGACGGGGTCAGAAACACACACAGGGACAGGGTTTAGAAACACACACAGGGACGGGGGGAGGGGTCAGAAACACACACAGGGACGGGGTCAGAAACACACACAGGGACGGGGTCAGAAAACACACACAGGGACGGGGTCAGAAACACACACAGGGACGGGGTCAGAAACACACACAGGGGACGGGGGTCAGAAACACACACAGGGACGGGGTCAGAAACACACAAACACACACAGGGACGGGGTCATAAACACACACACAGGGACGGGGTCAGAAACACACACAGGGACGGGGTCAGAAACACACACAGGGACAGGGGCAGAAACACACACAGGGACGGGGTCAGAAACACACACAGGGACAGGGTTTAGAAACACACACAGGGACGGGGTCAGAAACACACACAGGGGACGGGGGTCAGAAACACACACAGGGACGGGGTCAGAAACACACACAGGGGACGGGGTCAGAAACACACACAGGGACGGGGTCAGAAACACTCACAGGGACGGGGTCAGAACACACACAGGGACGGGGTCAGGAAAACACACAGGGACGGGTCAGAAACACACACAGGGACGGGGTCAGAAACACACACAGGGACGGGGTCAGAAACACACACAGGGACGGGGTCAGAAACACACACAGGGACGGGGTCAGAAACACACACAGGGACGGGGTCAGAAACACACACAGGGACGGGGTCAGGAACACACACAGGGACGGGGTCAGAAACACACACAGGGACGGGGTCAGAAACACACACAGGGACGGGGTCAGAAACACACACAGGGACGGGGTCAGAAACACTCACAGGGACGGGGTCAGAAACACACACAGGGACGGGGTCAGAAACACACACAGGGACGGGGTCAGAAACACACACAGGGACGGGGTCAGAAACACACACAGGGACGGGGTCAGAAACACACACAGGGACGGGGTCAGAAACACACACAGGGACGGGGTCAGAAACACACACAGGGACGGGGTCAGAAACACTCACAGGGATGGGGTCAGAAACACACACAGGGACGGGGTCAGGAACACACACAGGGACGGGGTCAGAAACACACACAGGGACGGGGTCAGAAACACACACAGGGACGGGGTCAGAAACACACACAGGGACGGGGTCAGAAACACACTCAGGGACGGGGTCATAAACACACACAGGGACGGGGTCAGAAACACACACAGGGACGGGGTCATAAACACACTCAGGGACGGGGTCAGAAACACACTCAGGGACGGGGTCATAAACACACACAGGGACGGGGTCAGAAACACACACACAGGGACAAGGTCAGAAACACACACAGGGACGGGGTCAGAAACACACACAGGGACAGGGGCAGAAACACACACAGGGACGGGGTCAGAAACACACACAGGGACAGGGTTTAGAAACACACACAGGGACGAGGTCAGAAACTCACACAGACAGGGACGGGGTCAGAAACACACACAGGGAGGGTCAGAAACACACAAACACACACAGGGACGGGGTCATAAACACACACACAGGGACGGGGTCAGAAACACACACAGGGACGGGGGTCAGAAACACACACAGGGACAGGGGCAGAAAAACACACAGGGACGGGGTCAGAAACACACACAGGGACAGGGGTTTAGAAACACACACAGGGGACGGGGTCAGAAACACACACAGGAAGGGGTCAGAAACACACACAGGGACGGGGTCAGGAACACACACAGGGGACGGGGTCAGAAACAAACACAGGGACGGGGTCAGAAACACACACAGGGACGGGGTCAGAAACACACACAGGGACGGGTCAGAAACACACACAGGGACGGGGTCAGAAACACTCACAGGGACGGGGTCAGAAACACACACAGGGACGGGGTCAGGAAACACACACAGGGACGGGGTCAGAAACACACACAGGGACGGGGTCAGAAACACACACAGGGGACGGGGTCAGAAACACACACAGGGACGGGGGTCAGAAACACACACAGGGACGGGGTCAGAAACACACACAGGGACGGGGTCAGAAACACACACAGGGACGGGGTCAGAAACACACACAGGGACGGGGTTAGAAACACACACAGGGACGGGGTCAGAAACACACACAGGGGACGGGGTCAGAAACACACACAGGGACGGGGTCAGAAACACACACAGGGACGGGGTCAGAAACACACACAGGGGACGGGGTCAGAAACACACACAGGGACGGGGTCAGAAACACACACAGGGACGGGGTCATAAACACACACAGGGACGGGGTCAGAAACACACTCAGGGACGGGGTCATAAACACACACAGGGACGGGGTCAGAAACACACACACAGGGACGGGGTCAGAAACACACACAGGGACGGGGTCAGAAACACACACAGGGACAGGGGCAGAAACACACACAGGGACGGGGTCAGAAACACACACAGGGACAGGGTTTAGAAACACACACAGGGACGGGGTCAGAAACACACACAGGGACGGGGTCAGAAACACACACAGGGACGGGGTCAGTCACACACAGGGACGGGGTTTAGAAACACACACAGGGACGAGGTCAGAAACTCACACAGACAGGGACGGGTTTAGAAACACACACAGGGACGGGGTTTAGAAACACACACACGGACGGGGTTTAGAAACACACACAGGGACGGGGTTTAGAAACACACACAGGGACGGGGTCAGAAACACACACAGGGACGGGGTCAGTCACACAAAGGGACAGGGCTTAGAAACACACACAGGGACGGGATTTAGAATCACACACAGGGACGGGGTTTAGAAACACACACAGGGACGGGGTTTAGAAACACACACAGGGACGGGGTCAGGAACTCACACAGACAGGGACGGGGTTTAGAAACACACACAGGGACGGGGTCAGAAACACACACAGGGACGGGGTCAGAAACACACACAGGGGACGGGGTCATAAACACACACTCAGGGACGGGGTCAGAAACACACAACACACACAGGGACGGGGTCATAAACACACACACAGGGACGGGGGCAGAAACACACACAGGGACGGGGTCAGAAACACACACAGGGACAGGGGCAGAAACACACACAGGGACGGGGTCAGAAACACACACAGGGACAGGGTTTAGAAACACACACAGGGACGGGGTCAGAAACACACACAGGGACGGGGTCAGGAACACACACAGGGACGGGGTCAGAAACACACACAGGGACGGGGTCAGAAACACACACAGGGGACGGGGTCAGAAACACACACAGGGACGGGGTCAGAAACACACACAGGGACGGGGTCAGAAACACTCACAGGGACGGGGTCAGAAACACACACAGGGGACGGGGTCAGGAACACACACAGGGACGGGGTCAGAAACACACACAGGGGACGGGGTCAGAAACACACACAGGGACGGGGTCAGAAACACACACAGGGACGGGGTCAGAAACACACACAGGGACGGGGTCAGAAACACTCACAGGGACGGGGTCAGAAACACACACAGGGACGGGGTCAGAAACAAACACGGACACACAGGGGACCGGGTCAGAAACACACACAGGGACGGGGTCAGAAACACACACATGGACGGGGTCAGAAACACACACAGGGGACGGGGTCAGAAACACACACATGGACGGGGGTCAGAAACACACACAGGGACGGGGTCAGAAACACACACAGGGACGGGGTCAGAAACTCACACAGACAGGGACGGGGTTTAGAAACACACACAGGGACGGGGTCAGAAACACACACAGGGACGGGGTCAGTCACACACAGGGACAGGGTTTAGAAACACACACAGGGACGGGGTTTAGAATCACACACAGGGACGGGGTTTAGAAAAACACACACAGGGACGGGGTTTAGAAACACACACAGGGACGGGGTCAGAAACACTCACAGGGACGGGGATGGGGTTTAGAAACACACACAGGGACGGGGTCAGAAACACACACAGGGACGGGGTCAGAAACACACACAGGGACGGGGTCAGAAACACACTCAGGGACGGAGTCAGAAACACACTCAGGGACGGGGTCATAAACACACACAGGGACGGGGTCAGAAATACACACAGGGACGGGGTCAGAAACACACACAGGGACAGGGTCAGAAACTCACACAGACAGGGACGGGGTTTAGAATCACACACAGGGACGGGGTCAGAAACACACACAGGGACGGGGTCAGTCACACACAGGGACAGGGTTTAGAAACACACACAGGGACGGGGTTTAGAATCACACACAGGGACGGGGTTTAGAAACACACACAGGGACGGGGTTTAGAAACACACACAGGGGACGGGGTCAGAAACTCACACAGACAGGGACGGGGTTTAGAAACACACACAGGGGACGGGGTCAGAAACACACACAGGGACGGGGTCAGAAACACACACAGGGACGGGGTCATAAACACACTCAGGGACGGGGGTCAGAAACACACTCAGGGACGGGGTCATAAACACACACAGGGACGGGGTCAGAAACACACACAGGGACGGGGTCAGAAACACACACAGGGACGGGGTCAGAAACACTCACAGGGATGGGGTCAGAAACACACACAGGGACGGGGTCAGAAACACACACACAGGGACGGGGTCAGAAACACACACAGGGACGGGGTCAGAAACACACACAGGGACAGGGGCAGAAACACACACAGGGACGGGGTCAGAAACACACACAGGGACAGGGTTTAGAAACACACACAGGGACGAGGTCAGAAACTCACACAGACAGGGACGGGGTCAGAAACACACACAGGGACGGGGTCAGAAACACACAAACACACACAGGGACGGGGTCATAAACACACACACAGGGACGGGGTCAGAAACACACACAGGGACGGGGTCAGAAACACACACAGGGACAGGGGCAGAAAAACACACAGGGACGGGGTCAGAAACACACACAGGGACAGGGTTTAGAAACACACACAGGGACGGGGTCAGAAACACACACAGGGACGGGGTCAGAAACACACACAGGGACGGGGTCAGGAACACACACAGGGACGGGGTCAGAAACAAACACAGGGACGGGGTCAGAAACACACACAGGGACGGGGTCAGAAACACACACAGGGACGGGTTCATAAAAACACACACAGGGACGGGGTCAGAAACACTCACAGGGACGGGGTCAGAAACACACACAGGGACGGGGTCAGGAACACACACAGGGACGGGGTCAGAAACACACACAGGGACGGGGTCAGAAACACACACAGGGACGGGGTCAGAAACACACACAGGGACGGGGTCAGAAACACACACAGGGACGGGGTCAAAAACACACACAGGGACGGGGTCAGAAACACTCACAGGGATGGGGTCAGAAACACACACAGGGACGGGGTCAGGAACACACACAGGGACGGGGTCAGAAACACACACAGGGGACGGGGTCAGAAACACACACAGGGACGGGGTCAGAAACACACACAGGGGACGGGGTCAGAAACACACTCAGGGGACGGGGTCATAAACACACACAGGGACGGGGTCAGAAACACACACAGGGACGGGGTCATAAACACACTCAGGGATGGGGTCAGAAACACACTCAGGGACGGGGTCATAAACACACACAGGGACGGGGTCAGAAACACACACACAGGGACGGGGTCAGAAACACACACAGGGACGGGGTCAGAAACACACACAGGGACAGGGGCAGAAACACACACAGGGACGGGGTCAGAAACACACACAGGGACAGGGTTTAGAAACACACACAGGGGACGGGGGTCAGAAACACACACAGGGACGGGGTCAGAAACACACACAGGGACGGGGTCAGAAACACACACAGGGACAGGGTTTAGAAACACACACAGGGACGGGGTCAGAAACACACACAGGGACGGGGTCAGAAACACACACAGGGACAGGGTTTAGAAACACACACAGGGACGGGGTCAGAAACACACACAGGGACGGGGTTTAGAAACACACACACGGACGGGGTTTAGAAACACACACAGGGACGGGGTTTAGAAACACACACAGGGACGGGGTCAGAAACACACACAGGGACGGGGTCAGTCACACAAAGGGACAGGGCTTAGAAACACACACAGGGACGGGATTTAGAATCACACACAGGGACGGGGTTTAGAAACACACACAGGGACGGGGTTTAGAAACACACACAGGGACGGGGTCAGGAACTCACACAGACAGGGACGGGGTTTAGAAACACACACAGGGACGGGGTCAGAAACACACACAGGGACGGGGTCAGAAACACACACAGGGACGGGGTCATAAACACACTCAGGGACGGGGTCAGAAACACACAAACACACACAGGGACGGGGTCATAAACACACACACAGGGACGGGGTCAGAAACACACACAGGGACGGGGTCAGAAACACACACAGGGACAGGGGCAGAAACACACACAGGGACGGGGTCAGAAACACACACAGGGACAGGGTTTAGAAACACACACAGGGACGGGGTCAGAAACACACACAGGGACGGGGTCAGAAACACACACAGGGACGGGGTCAGAAACACACACAGGGACGGGGTCAGAAACACTCACAGGGACGGGGTCAGAAACACACACAGGGACGGGGTCAGAAACACACACAGGGACGGTCAGAAACTCACAGGGGGGAAACACACACAGGACGGGGTCAGAAACAGGACACACAGGGACGGGGTCAGAAACACACACAGGGACGGGGTCAGAAACACACACAGGGACGGGGTCAGAAACAAACACGGACACACAGGGACGGGTCAGAAACACACACAGGGACGGGGTCAGAAACACACACATGGACGGGGTCAGAAACACACACAGGGACGGGGTCAGAAACACACACATGGACGGGGTCAGAAACACACACAGGGACGGGGTCAGAAACACACACAGGGACGGGGTCAGAAACTCACACAGACAGGGACGGGGTTTAGAAACACACACAGGGACGGGGTCAGAAACACACACAGGGACGGGGTCAGTCACACACAGGGGACGGGGTCAGAAACACACACAGGGACGGGGTCATAAACACACTCAGGGACGGGGTCAGAACACAAAACACACACAGGGACGGGGTCAGAAACACACACAAGGGACGGGGTCAGAAACACACACAGGGACGGGGTCAGAAACACACACAGGGACAGGGGCAGAAACACACACAGGGACGGGGTCAGAAACACACACAGGGACAGGGTTTAGAAACACACACAGGGACGGGGTCAGAAACACACACAGGGACGGGGTCAGAAACACACACAGGGACGGGGTCAGAAACACACACAGGGACGGGTCAGAAACACTCACAGGGACGGGGTCAGAAACACACACAGGGACGGGGTCAGAAACACACACAGGGACGGGGTCAGAAACATTCACAGGGATGGGGTCAGAAACACACACAGGGACGGGGTCAGAAACAAACACGGACACACAGGGACGGGGTCAGAAACACACACAGGGATGGGGTCAGAAACACACACAGGGACGGGGTCAGAAACAAACACGGACACACAGGGACGGGTCAGAAACACACACAGGGACGGGGTCAGAAACACACACATGGACGGGGTCAGAAACACACACAGGGACGGGGTCAGAAACACACACATGGACGGGGTCAGAAACACACACAGGGACGGGGTCAGAAACACACACAGGGACGGGGTCAGAAACTCACACAGACAGGGACGGGGTTTAGAAACACACACAGGGACGGGGTCAGAAACACACACAGGGACGGGGTCAGTCACACACAGGGACAGGGTTTAGAAACACACACAGGGACGGGGTTTAGAATCACACACAGGGACGGGGTTTAGAAACACACACAGGGACGGGGTTTAGAAACACACACAGGGACGGGGTCAGAAACTCACACAGACAGGGATGGGGTTTAGAAACACACACAGGGACGGGGTCAGAAACACACACAGGGACGGGGTCAGAAACACACACAGGGACGGGGTCAGAAACACACTCAGGGACGGGGTCAGAAACACACTCAGGGACGGGGTCATAAACACACACAGGGACGGGGTCAGAAATACACACAGGGACGGGGTCAGAAACACACACAGGGACAGGGTCAGAAACTCACACAGACAGGGACGGGGTTTAGAAACACACACAGGGACGGGGTCAGAAACACACACAGGGACGGGGTCAGTCACACACAGGGACAGGGTTTAGAAACACACACAGGGACGGGGTTTAGAATCACACACAGGGACGGGGTTTAGAAACACACACAGGGACGGGGTTTAGAAACACACACAGGGACGGGGTCAGAAACTCACACAGACAGGGACGGGGTTTAGAAACACACACAGGGACGGGGTCAGAAACACACACAGGGACGGGGTCAGAAACACACACAGGGACGGGGTCATAAACACACTCAGGGACGGGGTCAGAAACACACTCAGGGACGGGGTCATAAACACACACAGGGACGGGGTCAGAAACACACACAGGGACGGGGTCAGAAACACACACAGGGACGGGGTCAGAAACACTCACAGGGATAGGGTCAGAAACACACACAGGGACGGGGTCAGAAACAAACACGGACACACAGGGACGGGGTCAGAAACACACACATGGACGGGGTCAGAAACACACACAGGGACGGGGTCAGAAACACACACATGGACGGGGTCAGAAACACTCACAGGGACGGGGTCAGAAACACTCACAGGGATGGGGTCAGAAACACACACAGGGACGGGGTCAGAAACACACACAGGGACGGGGTCAGTCACACACAGGGACAGGGTTTAGAAACACACACAGGGACAGGGTTTAGAATCACACACAGGGACGGGGTTTAGAAACACACACAGGGACGGGGTTTAGAAACACACACAGGGACGGGGTCAGAAACTCACACAGACAGGGACGGGGTTTAGAAACACACACAGGGACGGGGTCAGAAACACACACAGGGACGGGGTCAGAAACACACACAGGGACGGGATCAGAAACACACTCAGGGACGGGGTCAGAAACACACTCGGGGACGGGGTCATAAACACACACAGGGACGGGGTCAGAAACACACACAGGGACGGGGTCAGAAACACACACAGGGACGGGGTCAGAAACACTCACAGGGATGGGGTCAGAAACACACAAACACACACAGGGACGGGGTCAGAAACACACACACAGGGACGGGGTCAGAAACACACACAGGGACGGGGTCAGAAACATACACAGGGACGGGGTCAGAAACACACACAGGGACAGGGGCAGAAACACACACAGGGACGGGGTCAGAAACACACACAGGGACGGGGTCAGAAACTCACACAGACAGGGACGGGGTTTAGAAACACACACAGGGACGGGGTCAGAAACACACACAGGGACGGGTCAGTCACACACAGGGATGGGGTTTAGAAACACACACAGGGATGGGGTTTAGAAACACACACAAGGACGGGGTCAGAAACTCACACAGACAGGGACAGGGTTTAGAAACACACACAGGGACGGGGTCAGAAACACACACAGGGACGGGGTTTAGAAACACACACAGGGACGGGGTCAGAAACACACACAGGGACAGGGGCAGAAACACACACAGGGACGGGGTCAGAAACACACACAGGGACGGGGTCAGAAACACACACAGGGACGGGTCAGTCACACACAGGGATGGGGTTTAGAAACACACAAAGGGACGGGGTTTAGAAACACACACAGGGACGGGGTTTAGAAACACACACAGGGACAGGGTTTAGAAACACACACAGGGACGGGGTCAGAAACACACACAGGGACGGGGTCAGAAACACACACATGGACGGGGTCAGGTGTCTCTTACCCAGGTGAGGATGGAGAAGAAGCAGAAGGCGATAGCGGCCCTGGCGGCGTCGGAGCCTTGAGCCAATGGGAGCTCGTCTTCTGTCGTCTGCTGCCACTGATTGGCCAGGAAACAGAAACCCACCAACCACAGGAAGCTGGCCAGGGCTGGGGGCGGGACCAACAGGACAGATGGTTCAGAACACACACTTCTAGAGATAACATGACGTGCGGGCGTGTATCCGTCTGTGTGTGTGTGTGTGTGTGTGTGTGTGTGTAATGTGTGATGTGTGTAATGTGTGTGTGTAATGTGTGTGTGTAACGTGTAATGTGTGTGTGTGTGTGTGTGTGTGTGTAATGTGTAATGTGTGTGTGTGTGTGTGTGTGTGTAATGTGTAATGTGTGATGTGTATGTGTGTGTGTGTGTGTAATGTGTGTGTGTGTGTGTGTGTAATGTGATATGTGATGTGTGTGTGTGTGTGTGTGTGTGTGTGTGTGTGTGTGTGTGTGTGTGTGTGTGTGTGTGTGTGTGTGTGTGTGTAATGTGTGTGTGTGTGTGTGTGTAATGTGTGTGTGTGTGTGTGTAATGTGTGTGTGTGTGTAATGTGTAATGTGTAATGTGTGATGTGTGTAATGTGTGATGTGTGTGTAATGTGTAATGTGTGATGTGTGTGTAATGTGTGTGTGTGTAATGTGTAATGTGTGTGTGTGTGTGTGTGTGTAATGTGTAATGTGTGTGTGTGTGTGTAATGTGTAATGTACCAGAGAAGGCCATGTCGATGAGAGCCGCTCTCCTCCTGAGCCGGACACTGTGGATGGTGGGGAAGTAGATGTCCAGAACCAGGAAGCAGATGCTGCCTAGGAAACAGGCCACGCCCACGGTAACGCCATAGTTACAGGCATCAGCGTTCTTATTGAAGACGCATAGCAACCGCTCGCTGCCGATGTTCATGTAGCCTTCATTCACTATACAGGCAAACACTACTATAGAGAATACCTGGAGGAGAGAGAGAACACCTTTAATTACTATACAGCTGAACACTACTATAGAGAATACCTGGAGGAGAGAGAGAACACCTTTAATTACTATACAGCTGAACACTACTATAGAGAATACCTGGAGGAGAGAGAGAGAGAGAACACCTTTAATTACTATACAGCTGAACACTACTATAGAGAATACCTGGAGGAGAGAGAGAGAGAGAGAGAACACCTTTAATTACTATACAGCTGAACACTACTATAGAGAATACCTGGAGGGAGAGAGAGAGAGAACACCTTTAATTACTATACAGCTGAACACTACTATAGAGAATACCTGGAGGAGAGAGAGAGAGAGAACACCTTTAATTACTATACAGCTGAACACTACTATAGAGAATACCTGGAGGAGAGAGAGAACACCTTTAATTACTATACAGCTGAACACTACTATAGAGAATACCTGGAGGAGAGAGAGAACACCTTTAATTACTATACAGCTGAACACTACTATAGAGAATACCTGGAGGAGAGAGAGAACACCTTTAATTACTATACAGCTGAACACTACTATAGAGAATACCTAGGAGGAGAGAGAGAGAGAGAACACCTTTAATTACTATACAGCTGAACACTACTATAGAGAATACCTGGAGGAGAGAGAGAGAGAGAACACCTTTAATTACTATACAGCTGAACACTACTATAGAGAATACCTGGAGGAGAGAGAGAACACCTTTAATTACTATACAGCTGAACACTACTATAGAGAATACCTGAGGAGAGAGAGAGAGAGAACACCTTTAATTACTATACAGCTGAACACTACTATAGAGAATACCTGGAGGAGAGAGAGAGAGAACACCTTTAATTACTATACAGCTGAACACTACTATAGAGAATACCTGGAGAGAGAGAGAGAGAACACCTTTAATTACTATACAGCTGAACACTACTATAGAGAATACCTGGAGGGAGAGAGAGAGAGAGAACACCTTTAATTACTATACAGCTGAACACTACTATAGAGAATACCTGGAGAGAGAGAGAGAGAACACCTTTAATTACTATACAGCTGAACACTACTATAGAGAATACCTGGAGGAGAGAGAGAGAGAGAACACCTTTAATTACTATACAGCTGAACACTACTATAGAGAATACCTGGAGAGAGAGAGAGAGAGAACACCTTTAATTACTATACAGCTGAACACTACTATAGAGAATACCTGGAGGGAGAGAGAGAGAGAACACCTTTAATTACTATACAGCTGAACACTACTATAGAGAATACCTGGAGGAGAGAGAGAGAACACCTTTAATTACTATACAGCTGAACACTACTATAGAGAATACCTGGAGGAGAGAGAGAGAGAGAACACCTTTAATTACTATACAGCTGAACACTACTATAGAGAATACCTGGAGGAGAGAGAGAACACCTTTAATTACTATACAGCTGAACACTACTATAGAGAATACCTGGAGGAGAGAGAGAGAGAGAACACCTTTAATTACTATACAGCTGAACACTACTATAGAGAATACCTGGAGGAGAGAGAGAGAACACCTTTAATTACTATACAGCTGAACACTACTATAGAGAATACCTGGAGGGAGAGAGAGAGAGAACACCTTTAATTACTATACAGCTGAACACTACTATAGAGAATACCTGGAGAGAGAGAGAGAACACCTTTAATTACTATACAGCTGAACACTACTATAGAGAATACCTGGAGGAGAGAGAGAGAGAACACCTTTAATTACTATACAGCTGAACACTACTATAGAGAATACCTGGAGGAGAGAGAGAACACCTTTAATTACTATACAGCTGAACACTACTATAGAGAATACCTGGAGGAGAGAGAGAGAGAGAACACCTTTAATTACTATACAGCTGAACACTACTATAGAGAATACCTGGAGGAGAGAGAGAGAACACCTTTAATTACTATACAGCTGAACACTACTATAGAGAATACCTGGAGGAGAGAGAGAGAGAACACCTTTAATTACTATACAGCTGAACACTACTATAGAGAATACCTGGAGGGAGAGAGAGAACACCTTTAATTACTATACAGCTGAACACTACTATAGAGAATACCTGGAGGAGAGAGAGAGAGAGAACACCTTTAATTACTATACAGCTGAACACTACTATAGAGAATACCTGGAGGAGAGAGAGAGAGAACACCTTTAATTACTATACAGCTGAACACTACTATAGAGAATACCTGGAGGAGAGAGAGAGAGAGAACACCTTTAATTACTATACAGCTGAACACTACTATAGAGAATACCTGGAGGAGAGAGAGAGAGAGAACACCTTTAATTACTATACAGCTGAACACTACTATAGAGAATACCTGGAGGAGAGAGAGAGAACACCTTTAATTACTATACAGCTGAACACTACTATAGAGAATACCTGGAGGAGAGAGAGAGAACACCTTTAATTACTATACAGCTGAACACTACTATAGAGAATACCTGGAGGAGAGAGAGAGAGAACACCTTTAATTACTATACAGCTGAACACTACTATAGAGAATACCTGGAGGAGAGAGAGAGAGAACACCTTTAATTACTATACAGCTGAACACTACTATAGAGAATACCTGGAGGAGAGAGAGAGAACACCTTTAATTACTATACAGCTGAACACTACTATAGAGAATACCTGGAGGAGAGAGAGAGAACACCTTTAATTACTATACAGCTGAACACTACTATAGAGAATACCTGGAGGAGAGAGAGAGAGAGAACACCTTTAATTACTATACAGCTGAACACTACTATAGAGAATACCTGGAGAGAGAGAGAACACCTTTAATTACTATACAGCTGAACACTACTATAGAGAATACCTGGAGGAGAGAGAGAGAGAGAACACCTTTAATTACTATACAGCTGAACACTACTATAGAGAATACCTGGAGGAGAGAGAGAACACCTTTAATTACTATACAGCTGAACACTACTATAGAGAATACCTGGAGGAGAGAGAGAGAGAGAACACCTTTAATTACTATACAGCTGAACACTACTATAGAGAATACCTGGAGGAGAGAGAGAGAGAGAACACCTTTAATTACTATACAGCTGACCACTACTATAGAGAATACCTGGAGGGAGAGAGAGAGAGAACACCTTTAATTACTATACAGCTGACCACTACTATAGAGAATACCTGGAGGAGAGAGAGAGAGAGAACACCTTTAATTACTATACAGCTGACCACTACTATAGAGAATACCTGGAGGAGAGAGAGAGAGAGAACACCTTTAATTACTATACAGCTGAACACTACTATAGAGAATACCTGGAGGAGAGAGAGAACACCTTTAATTACTATACAGCTGACCACTACTATAGAGAATACCTGGAGGAGAGAGAGAGAGAGAGAACACCTTTAATTACTATACAGCTGAACACTACTATAGAGAATACCTGGAGGAGAGAGAGAGAGAGAGAGAACACCTTTAATTACTATACAGCTGAACACTACTATAGAGAATACCTGGAGGAGAGAGAGAGAGAGAACACCTTTAATTACTATACAGCTGAACACTACTATAGAGAATACCTGGAGGAGAGAGAGAGAGAGAACACCTTTAATTACTATACAGCTGAACACTACTATGAGAGAATACCTGGAGGAGAGAGAGAGAGAGGGACACCTTTAATTACTATACAGCTGAACACTACTATAGAGAATACCTGGAGGAGAGAGAGAGAGAGAACACCTTTAATTACTATACAGCTGAACACTACTATAGAGAATACCTGGAGAGAGAGAGAGAGAACACCTTTAATTACTATACAGCTGAACACTACTATAGAGAATACCTGGAGGAGAGAGAGAGAGAACACCTTTAATTACTATACAGCTGAACACTACTATAGAGAATACCTGGAGGAGGAGAGAGAGAGAGAACACCTTTAATTACTATACAGCTGAACACTACTATAGAGAATACCTGGAGGAGAGAGAGAGAGAACACCTTTAATTACTATACAGCTGAACACTACTATAGAGAATACCTGGAGGAGAGAGAGAGAGAGAACACCTTTAATTACTATACAGCTGAACACTACTATAGAGAATACCTGGAGGAGAGAGAGAGAGAGAACACCTTTAATTACTATACAGCTGAACACTACTATAGAGAATACCTGGAGGAGAGAGAGAGAGAACACCTTTAATTACTATACAGCTGAACACTACTATAGAGAATACCTGGAGGGAGAGAGAGAGAGAACACCTTTAATTACTATACAGCTGAACACTACTATAGAGAATACCTGGAGGAGAGAGAGAGAGAGAGAACACCTTTAATTACTATACAGCTGAACACTACTATAGAGAATACCTGGAGGAGAGAGAGAGAGAGAACACCTTTAATTACTATACAGCTGAACACTACTATAGAGAATACCTGGAGGAGAGAGAGAGAGAGAGAACACCTTTAATTACTATACAGCTGAACACTACTATAGAGAATACCTGGAGGAGAGAGAGAGAGAGAACACCTTTAATTACTATACAGCTGAACACTACTATAGAGAATACCTGGAGGAGAGAGAGAGAACACCTTTAATTACTATACAGCTGAACACTACTATAGAGAATACCTGGAGGAGAGAGAGAGAGAGAACACCTTTAATTACTATACAGCTGAACACTACTATAGAGAATACCTGGAGGAGAGAGAGAGAGAGAACACCTTTAATTACTATACAGCTGAACACTACTATAGAGAATACCTGGAGGAGAGAGAGAGAGAGAACACCTTTAATTACTATACAGCTGAACACTACTATAGAGAATACCTGGAGGGAGAGAGAGAGAACACCTTTAATTACTATACAGCTGAACACTACTATAGAGAATACCTGGAGGAGAGAGAGAGAGAGAACACCTTTAATTACTATACAGCTGAACACTACTATAGAGAATACCTGGAGGAGAGAGAGAGAACACCTTTAATTACTATACAGCTGAACACTACTATAGAGAATACCTGGAGGAGAGAGAGAGAGAGAACACCTTTAATTACTATACAGCTGAACACTACTATAGAGAATACCTGGAGGAGAGAGAGAGAACACCTTTAATTACTATACAGCTGAACACTACTATAGAGAATACCTGGAGGAGAGAGAGAGAGAACACCTTTAATTACTATACAGCTGAACACTACTATAGAGAATACCTGGAGGAGAGAGAGAGAGAACACCTTTAATTACTATACAGCTGAACACTACTATAGAGAATACCTGGAGGAGAGAGAGAGAGAGAACACCTTTAATTACTATACAGCTGAACACTACTATAGAGAATACCTGGAGGAGAGAGAGAGAACACCTTTAATTACTATACAGCTGAACACTACTATAGAGAATACCTGGAGGAGAGAGAGAGAGAACACCTTTAATTACTATACAGCTGAACACTACTATAGAGAATACCTGGAGGAGAGAGAGAGAGAGAACACCTTTAATTACTATACAGCTGAACACTACTATAGAGAATACCTGGAGGAGAGAGAGAGAACACCTTTAATTACTATACAGCTGAACACTACTATAGAGAATACCTGGAGGAGAGAGAGAGAACACCTTTAATTACTATACAGCTGAACACTACTATAGAGAATACCTGGAGGAGAGAGAGAGAGAGAACACCTTTAATTACTATACAGCTGAACACTACTATAGAGAATACCTGGAGGAGAGAGAGAGAGAGAACACCTTTAATTACTATACAGCTGAACACTACTATAGAGAATACCTGGAGGAGAGAGAGAGAGAACACCTTTAATTACTATACAGCTGAACACTACTATAGAGAATACCTGGAGGAGAGAGAGAGAGAACACCTTTAATTACTATACAGCTGAACACTACTATAGAGAATACCTGGAGGAGAGAGAGAGAACACCTTTAATTACTATACAGCTGAACACTACTATAGAGAATACCTGGAGGAGAGAGAGAGAACACCTTTAATTACTATACAGCTGAACACTACTATAGAGAATACCTGGAGGAGAGAGAGAGAGAACACCTTTAATTACTATACAGCTGAACACTACTATAGAGAATACCTGGAGGAGAGAGAGAGAACACCTTTAATTACTATACAGCTGAACACTACTATAGAGAATACCTGGAGGAGAGAGAGAGAGAACACCTTTAATTACTATACAGCTGAACACTACTATAGAGAATACCTGGAGGAGAGAGAGAGAGAGAACACCTTTAATTACTATACAGCTGAACATTACTATAGAGAATACCTGGACAAGTGAAAACGACTTCAAAATCCCGGCACCTGGATAGACCCTGATCGTGACACGTGACTTCCGTCTCGCTTCCGCATTGTCTCCGTGCTGCTCTGCTGTTTGTTGCTACTTGGCTACCTAACAAACTATTCACGTTTTACTTTTAATAAACGTTTAATCAATCTCTGTGTTCAACAAATTTACCAACTTTTTAGTTTTGTCCTCACTCATCTTTTTTCGTTAAACTTTTTCACCCCCGGACGTTTATCCCGAGACAGAAGAGTCAGAAGAGTCTTTTTCCTGTGCGTTTTAGCTGCCAACTTTACGTTATTTTCCTTTTTCCATCGCAACTTTTTTCCCTTATTCAACTTTTTTCACTCCGGACGCTTTATCTGGACATGGTTCATCAACATCTTCAACAGCCGAAGCTAAGTAGTAACATTAACATGATGTCTTCTAATTGCAGTCGCTGTACTCATAATATACAGGAGAATTCTCGCCTTACGGCGAGAATAGCTGTGCTACAAGCCCAGCTTCAGACGCAATCGTTAGGCAAGGGTAATATCAGTGTAGGAAAGGAAGAAACAGCGTCTGTGCCACCAGTAAGTACAGACAGTAATGTTAGTATAAATCCCCCCGCACAGTCCCCGCAGCCGGACAACTTTCTCATGGCTTCTGGAGGGAAATACTGTTGGAATGCTCAACCGGTGTCGCTCATTCAGCCGACAGAAACCTTCAACCGGTTTTCCCCATTATGTAGCGAGTCGGAGTCTGAGTCTGAGTCTTCTCTAGTCTCTACTCCTCCCGTTACGGGGTCTGAGACTCGAAGGCTCCCACCATTAGCTCTGACAAATTGAAAACCCTAGTCATTGGCGACTCCATTACCCGCAGTATTAGACTTAAAACGAATCACCCAGCGATCATACACTGTTTACCAGGGGGCAGGGCTACCGACGTTAAGGCTAATCTAAAGATGGTGCTGGCTAAAGCTAAAACTGGCGAGTGTAGAGAGTATAGAGATATTGTTATCCACGTCGGCACCAACGATGTTAGGATGAAACAGTCAGAGGTCACCAAGTGCAACATAGCTTCAGCGTGTAAATCAGCTAGAAAGATGTGTCGGCATCGAGTAATTGTCTCTGGCCCCCTCCCAGTTAGGGGAAGTGACGAGCTCTACAGCAGAGTCTCAGCACTCAATCGCTGGTTGAAAACTGTTTTCTGCCCCTCCCAAAAGATAACATTTGTGGATAATTGGCCCTCTTTCTGGGACTCACCCACAAACAGGATCAAGCCTGACCTGCTGAGGAGTGACGGACTCCATCCTAACTGGAGGGGTGCTCTCCTCTTATCTACCAACATAGATAGGGCTCTAACTCCTCTAGCCCCACAGTGAAATAGGGTGCAGGCCAGGCAGCAGGCTGTTAGCCAACCTGCCAGCTTAGTGGAGTCTGCCAATAGCATAGTCAGTGTAGTCAGCTCAGCCATACCCATTGAGACTGTGTCTGTGCCTCGACCTAGGTTGGGCAAAACTAAACATGGTGGTGTTCACCCTAGCAATCTTATTAGGATAAAGACCTCCTCCATTCCTGCCATTATTGAAAGAGATCGTGATACCTCACATCTCAAAATAGGGTTACTTAATGTTAGATCCCTCACTTCAAAGGCAGTCATAGTCAATGAACTAATCACTGATCATAATCTTGATGTGATTGGCCTGACTGAAACATGGCTTAAGCCTGATGAATTTGCTGTGTTAAATGAGGCCTCACCTCCTGGTTACACTAGTGACCATATTCCCCGTGCATCCCGCAAAGGCGGAGGTGTTGCTAACATTTACGATAGCAAATTTCAATTTACAAAAAAAAAAATGACGTTTTCATCTTTCGAGCTTCTAGTCATGAAATCTATGCAGCCTACTCAATCACTTTTTATAGCTACTGTTTACAGGCCTCCTGGGCCATATACAGCGTTCCTCTCTGAGTTTCCTGAATTCCTATCAGACCTTGTAGTCATAGCAGATCATATTCTAATTTTTGGTGATTTTAATATTCACATGGAGAAGTCCACAGACCCACTCCAAAAGTCTTTCGGAGCCATTATCGACTCAGTGGGTTTTGTCCAACATGTCTCTGGACCTACTCACTGCCACAGTCATACTCTGGACCTAGTTTTGTCCCATGGAATAAATGTTGTAGATCTTAATGTTTTTCCACAAAATCCTGGACTATCGGACCACCATTTTATTACGTTTGCAATCGCAACAAATAATCTGCTCAGACCCCAACCAAGGAGCATCAAAAGTCGTGCTATAAATTCTCAGACAACACAAAAATTCATTGATGCCCTTCCAGACTCCTTCTGCCTACCCAAGGACGTCAGAGGACAAAAATCAGTTAACCACTTAACTGAGGAACTCAATTTAACCTTGCGCAATACCCTAGATGCAGTTGCACCCCTAAAAACGAAAAACATTTGTCATAAGAAACTAGCTCCCTGGTATACAGAAAATACCCGAGCTTTGAAGCAAGCTTCCAGGAAATTGGAACGGAAATGGCGCCACACCAAACTGGAAGTCTTCCGACTAGCTTGGAAAGACAGTACCGTGCAGTACCGAAGAGCCCTCACTGCTGCTCGATCATCCTACTTTTCCAAATTAATCGAGGAAAATAAGAACAATCCAAAATTTCTTTTTGATACTGTTGCAAAGCTAACTAAAAAGCAGCATTCCCCAAGAGAGGATGGTTCTCACTTCAGCAGTGATAAATTCATGAACTTCTTTGAGGAAAAGATCATGACCATTAGAAAGCAAATTACGGACTCCTCTTTGAATCTGCGTATTCCTCCAGGGCTTAGCTGTCCTGGATCTGCACAGATCTGCGAGGGCCTGGGATCGGGAGAGACACTTAAGTGTTTTAGTACTATATCTCTTGACACAATGATGAAAATAATCATGGCCTCTAAACCTTCAAGCTGCATACTGGATCCTATTCCTACTAAACTGCTGAAGGAGCTGCTTCCTGTGCTTGGCCCTCCTATGTTGAACATAATAAACAGCTCTCTATCCACCGGATGTGTACCAAACTCACTAAAAGTGGCAGTGATAAAGCCTCTCTTGAAAAAGCCAAACCTTGACCCGGAAAATATAAAAAACTATCGGCCTATATCGAATCTTCCATTCCTCTCAAAAATTTTAGAAAAAGCTGTTGCGCAGCAACTCACTGCCTTTCTGAAGACAAACAATGTATACGAAATGCTTCAGTCTGGTTTTAGACCCCATCATAGCACTGAGACTGCACTTGTGAAGGTGGTAAATGACCTTTTAATGGCGTCAGACCGAGGCTCTGCATCTGTCCTCGTGCTACTAGACCTTAGTGCTGCCTTTGACACCATCGATCACCACATTCTTTTGGAGAGACTGGAAACCCAAATTGGTCTACACGGACAAGTTCTGGCCTGGTTTAGATCCTACCTGTCGGAAAGATATCAGTTTGTCTCTGTGAATGGTCTGTCCTCCGACAAATCAACTGTACATTTCGGTGTTCCTCAAGGTTCCGTTTTAGGACCACTATTGTTTTCACTATATATTTTACCTCTTGGGGATGTTATTCGAAAACATAATGTTAACTTTCACTGCTATGCGGATGACACACAGCTGTACATTTCAATGAAGCATGGTGAAGCCCCAAAATTGCCCTCGCTAGAAGCCTGTGTTTCAGACATAAGGAAGTGGATGGCTGAAAACTTTTTACTTTTAAACTCGGACAAAACAGAGATGCTTGTACTAGGTCCCAAGAAACAAAGAGATCTTCTGTTAAATCTGACAATTCATCTTGATGGTTGTAAAGTCGTCTCAAATAAAACTGTGAAGGACCTAGGCGTTACTCTTGACCCTGATCTCTCTTTTGACGAACATATCAAGACTGTTTCAAGGACAGCTTTTTTCCATCTACGTAACATTGCAAAAATCAGAAATTTTCTGTCCAAAAATGATGCAGAAAAATTAATCCATGCATTTGTTACTTCTAGATTAGACTACTGCAATGCTCTATTTTCCGGCTACCCGGATAAAGCACTAAATAAACTTCAGTTAGTGCTAAATACGGCTGCTAGAATCCTGACTAGAACCAAGAAATTTGATCATATTACTCCAGTGCTAGCTTCCCTACACTGGCTTCCTGTTAAGGCAAGGGCTGATTTCAAGGTTTTACTGTTAACCTATAAAGCGTTACATGGGCTTGCTCCTACCTATCTTTCCGAGTTGGTCCTGCCGTACATACCAATACGTACGCTACGGTCACAAGACGCAGGCCTCCTAATTGTCCCTAGAATTTCTAAGCAAACAGCGGGAGGCAGGGCTTTCTCCTATAGATCTCCATTTTTATGGAACAGTCTGCCTACCCATGTGAGAGACGCAGACTCGGTCTCAACCTTTAAGTCTTTACTGAAGACTTATCTCTTCAGTAGGTCATATGATTGAGTGTAGTCTGGCCCAGGAGTGTGAAGGTGAACGGAAAGGCTGGAGCAACGAACAGCCCTTGCTGTCTCTGCCGGGCCGGTTCCCCTCTCCACTGGGGTTCTCTGCCTCTAACCCTGTTGCAGGGGCTGAGTCACTGGCTTGCTGGTGCTCTTTCATGCCGTCCCTGGGAGGGGTGCGTCACTTGAGTGGGTTGAGTTACTGACGTGATCTTCCTGTCTGGGTTGGCGCCCCCCCCTTGGTTTGTGCTGTGGTGGAGACCTCTGTGGGCTATACTCGGCCTTGTCTCAGGATTGTAAGTTGGTGGTTGGGGATATCCCTCTAGTGGTGCGGGGGCTGTGCTTTGGCGGAGTGGGTGGGGTTATATCCTTCCTGTTTGGCCCTGTCCGGGGTTTCTTCGGATGGGGCCACAGTGTCTCCGGACCGCTCCTGTCTCAGCCTCCAGTATTTATGCTGCAGTAGTTTATGTGTCGGGGGGCTGGGGTTAGTTGGTTATACCTGGAGTACTTCTCCTGTCTTATCCAGTGTCCTGTGTGAATTTAAGTATGCTCTCTCTAATTCTCTCGTTCTCTCTTTCTCTCTGAGAACCTGAGCCCTAGGACCATACGTCAGGACTACCGGGCATGATGACACCTTGCTGTCCCCAGTCCGCCTGGCCTTGCTGCTATTCCAGTTTCAACTGTTCTGCCTGCGGCTACGAAACCCCCTACCTGTCCCAGACCTGCTGTTTTCAACTCTAAATGATCGGCTATGAAAAGCCAACTGAGAGACCTGAGCCCTAGGACCATACGTCGGGACTACCGGCCGTGGTGACTCCTTGCTGTCCCCAGTCCGCCTGGCCTTGCTGCTATTCCAGTTTAAACTGTTCTGCCTGCGGTTATGGAACCCCTACCTGTCCCAGACCTGCTGTTTTAAACTCTAATGATCGGCTATGAAAAGCCAACTGAGATTTATTCCTGATTATTATTTGACCATGCTTGTCACTTATGAACATTTTTGAACATCTTGGCATGGTTCTGTTATAACCTCCACCCGGCACAGCCAGAAGAGGACTGGCCACCCCTCATAGCCTGGTTCCTCTCTAGGTTTCTTCCTAGGTTTTGCCTTTCTAGGGAGTTTTTCCTAGCCACCGTGCTTCTACACCTGCATTACTAGCTGTTTGGGGTTTTAGGCTGGGTTTCTGTACAGCACTTCGAGATATTAGCTGATGTAAGAAGGGCTATATAAAATAAAATTGATTGATTGATTGATTGATTGGAGGAGAGAGAGAACACCTTTAATTACTATACAGCTGAACACTACTATAGAGAATACCTGGAGGAGAGAGAGAGAGAGAACACCTTTAATTACTATACAGCTGAACACTACTATAGAGAATACCTGGAGGAGAGAGAGAGAGAGAACACCTTTAATTACTATACAGCTGAACACTACTATAGAGAATACCTGGAGGAGAGAGAGAGAGAGAACACCTTTAATTACTATACAGCTGAACACTACTATAGAGAATACCTGGAGGAGAGAGAGAGAGAGAACACCTTTAATTACTATACAGCTGAACACTACTATAGAGAATACCTGGAGGAGAGAGAGAACACCTTTAATTACTATACAGCTGAACACTACTATAGAGAATACCTGGAGGAGAGAGAGAGAGAGAACACCTTTAATTACTATACAGCTGAACACTACTATAGAGAATACCTGGAGGAGAGAGAGAGAGAGAACACCTTTAATTACTATACAGCTGAACACTACTATAGAGAATACCTGGAGGAGAGAGAGAGAGAGAACACCTTTAATTACTATACAGCTGAACACTACTATAGAGAATACCTGGAGGAGAGAGAGAGAGAGAACACCTTTAATTACTATACAGCTGAACACTACTATAGAGAATACCTGGAGGAGAGAGAGAGAGAGAACACCTTTAATTACTATACAGCTGAACACTACTATAGAGAATACCTGGAGGAGAGAGAGAGAGAGAACACCTTTAATTACTATACAGCTGAACACTACTATAGAGAATACCTGGAGGAGAGAGAGAGAGAGAACACCTTTAATTACTATACAGCTGAACACTACTATAGAGAATACCTGGAGGAGAGAGAGAGAGAGAACACCTTTAATTACTATACAGCTGAACACTACTATAGAGAATACCTGGAGGAGAGAGAGAGAGAGAACACCTTTAATTACTATACAGCTGAACACTACTATAGAGAATACCTGGAGGAGAGAGAGAGAGAGAACACCTTTAATTACTATACAGCTGAACACTACTATAGAGAATACCTGGAGGAGAGAGAGAGAGAGAACACCTTTAATTACTATACAGCTGAACACTACTATAGAGAATACCTGGAGGAGAGAGAGAGAGAACACCTTTAATTACTATACAGCTGAACACTACTATAGAGAATACCTGGAGGAGAGAGAGAGAGAACACCTTTAATTACTATACAGCTGAACACTACTATAGAGAATACCTGGAGGAGAGAGAGAGAACACCTTTAATTACTATACAGCTGAACACTACTATAGAGAATACCTGGAGGAGAGAGAGAACACCTTTAATTACTATACAGCTGAACACTACTATAGAGAATACCTGGAGGAGAGAGAGAGAGAACACCTTTAATTACTATACAGCTGAACACTACTATAGAGAATACCTGGAGGAGAGAGAGAACACCTTTAATTACTATACAGCTGAACACTACTATAGAGAATACCTGGAGAGAGAGAGAGAGAGAACACCTTTAATTACTATACAGCTGAACACTACTATAGAGAATACCTGGAGGAGAGAGAGAACACCTTTAATTACTATACAGCTGAACACTACTATAGAGAATACCTGGAGGAGAGAGAGAGAGAACACCTTTAATTACTATACAGCTGAACACTACTATAGAGAATACCTGGAGGAGAGAGAGAGAGAGAACACCTTTAATTACTATACAGCTGAACACTACTATAGAGAATACCTGGAGGAGAGAGAGAGAGAACACCTTTAATTACTATACAGCTGACCACTACTATAGAGAATACCTGGAGGAGAGAGAGAGAGAACACCTTTAATTACTATACAGCTGACCACTACTATAGAGAATACCTGGAGGAGAGAGAGAGAGAACACCTTTAATTACTAAACAGCTGACCACTACTATAGAGAATACCTGGAGGAGAGAGAGAGAACACCTTTAATTACTATACAGCTGAACACTACTATAGAGAATACCTGGAGGAGAGAGAGAACACCTTTAATTACTATACAGCTGAACACTACTATAGAGAATACCTGGAGGAGAGAGAGAACACCTTTAATTACTATACAGCTGAACACTACTATAGAGAATACCTGGAGAAGAGAAAACCTGGAGGTTATATTTCGGAGATCATTGGTAATTACTTAGCAGTAGGACTTGAAAATGTTTTAATTTACACCAACACTTGAACACAAACACACACACACACACTCCGCTTCCAGCTTATACATACTATATACATTTTATGAACACAGTCAATTTTACAATAATTCTATTTTGTTTGTATTTGCTCCTGAACTTCCTCTACCCTCAACCTCTCCGATCATTTTCATGATGTCCATCCGGTTTGCTTCTATATGCCATATCTTTCTAACTCTGCCTTTCACAAAAGCTCTCAACCTATAACCTATATACTTATTATGGACACAGTATGCTTACATTATTAGTTATCTTGTTATTATTAGTTGTTGTTAGTTGTTATTAGTCCCATCCTTCAATTCCATTCAACACCTCCCATCTGTCTCTTAACACCATCCATATTGGATTTCTATTTGCCATATATTTTTCAACTGTACTGTGATGTTTTACAAAAGTTCTGAACCCTTCTACTCTCATTGTTTCTACAGATTCTAACTTGAAAATAAACTTTTTTGCTAAAAGTATTATTATATTATTGATCGATTGACTATGACTTTTCAGATCACCCAGTAATGCTATCTGCAAGGTTAGCTCCAGGTAAATATTGCAATCCTTCAGCCATTCCTGGACCTGTGTCCAAAAACAAGCTACAAATGGACAGTACCAAAACAAATGATCTAATGATTCTGTCTCTTCGCAGCAAAATCTGCAGAGCTGGGATGGTTGTATCCCCCATATAAATAACATTCTATTGGTAGCAAGAATTGTATATAATAATTTAAATAGAAAAATGGTTATGTTTTGAATCCGGCGTCGTTTTGTGCATCAGTTCATAAACACTATGCCATGGGATCGGTACGTCAAAAATCTCTTCCCAACTATTTTGCAATCTATATGGGACGGCTGTCAATCCTTTGGTCCTTAAGTGAAACTGATATACTTTTTTATTTATCACAGTTTTCCTTAACCAATTATGTTCTTTAATGCAAGGCCGACAGACAAGTTCCTTACTTTCTCCCCCTTCAACTTTCCTCTTCCACTTTTGCGGTAAGGCTGCAATTATTTGGTTGTAATTTTGGGTAGAGCAGACATTTCCATATGTTTTTGTTAGCTGCATGTGCGACATAACTCCACCAGTCCTACCGATGATATCATTTACAAAGATTATACCTTTTTAAAACATTTTTCAAAAAATAATTGGTGTTTTATCAATTAGTACAGTGGGGAAAAAAAGTATTTAGTCAGCCACCAATTGTGCCAGTTCTCCCACATAAAAAGATGAGAGAGGCCTGTAATTGTCATCATAGGTACACGTCAACTATGACAGACAAAATTAGATTTTTTTTCTCCAGAAAATCACATTGTAGGATTTTTAATGAATTTATTTGCAAATTATGGTGGAAAATAAGTATTTGGTCACCTACAAACAAGCAAGATTTCTGGCTCTCACAGACCTGTAACTTCTTCTTTAAGAGGCTCCTCTGTCCTCCACTCGTTACCTGTATTAATGGCACCTGTTTGAACTTGTTATCAGTATAAAAGACACCTGTCCACAACCTCAAACAGTCACACTCCAAACTCCACTATGGCCAAGACCAAAGAGCTGTCAAAGGACACCAGAAACAAAATTGTAGACATGCACCAGGCTGGGAAGACTGAATCTGCAATAGGTAAGCAGCTTGGTTTGAAGAAATCAACTGTGGGAGCAATTATTAGGAAATGGAAGACATACAAGACCACTGATAATCTCCCACGATCTGGGGCTCCACGCAAGATCTCGTGGGGTCAAAATGATCACAAGAACGGTGAGCAAAAATCCCAGAACCACACGGGGGGACCTAGTGAATGACCTGCAGAGAGCTGGGACCAAAGTAACAAAGCCTACCATCAGTAACACACTACGCCGCCAGGGACTCAAATCCTGCAGTGCGAGACGTGTCCCCCTGCTTAAGCCAGTACATGTCCAGGCCCGTCTGAAGTTTGCTAGAGTGCATTTGGATGATCCAGAAGAGGATTGGGAGAATGTCATATGGTCAGATGAAACCAAAATATAACTTTTGGTAAAAACTCAACTCGTCGTGTTTGGAGGACAAAGAATGCTGAGTTGCATCCAAAGAACACCATAACTACTGTGAAGCATGGGGGTGGAAACATCATGCTTTGGGGCTGTTTTTCTGCAAAGGGACCAGGACGACTGATCCGTGTAAAGGAAAAAATGAAAGGGGCCATGTATCGTGAGATTTTGAGTGAAAACCTCCTTCCATCAGCAAGGGCATTGAAGATGAAACGTGGCTGGGTCTTTCAGCATGACAATGATCCCAAACACACCGCCCGGGCAACGAAGGAGTGGCTTCGTAAGAAGCATTTCAAGGTCCTGGAGTGGCCTAGCCAGTCTCCAGATCTCAACCCCATAGAAAATCTTTGGAGGGAGTTGAAAGTCCATGTTGCCCAGCGACAGCCCCAAAACATCACTGCTCTAGAGGAGATCTGCATGGAGGAATGTGTAACGATCCCGGCAGTCTGAGTCGGGTCCTGTCTGTGGACTAGTTTTTTCTGCTCGGGATCTCCAGTTTCCCGAGGGTTCTGGAACGCTCCGGGGAGCTCTCTTGATTTCCGCACCTGCATCCCATCAGCAATCTGCACACCTGGTCCTGATCATCACCCTTCTTAGGCTCTGGCCTAACATCCATTCCCTGCCGGATCGTTAGCCATGAACATCACTCGTCCGGAACCTTCATCCAACCTCTGCCTGGTGGTCGGCGGCTGCCGAGCCATGATTGGATCAACCACTGCACCCCCCAACAACTAATCAACGCCGCCCGCTCTGTTCCCTGGATTATTCAGCATCACTCTTGAATTTGTAAATAAACACTCACCTTCGTTTCAACTTACCTTGTCCTGGTCTGCTTCTGGGTTCTGGCTTTGTAACTCGTGACAGAACGATCCGGCCAGTAATGAACCCAGCGGACCTGGACTCTGTTCGCCATGCCATTACCCATCAGGAGAAGATGTTGGGCCATCATAGCACGGAGCTACAGGAGATCGCGTTGGCAGTTCGGAACCTTTCTACCGGTCTGACGGAGGTCCAGAACCAGCGCAAGTTTCCGGTGGAGGATCCACTACCGGTTTCACCCATCTCGCCTGCCGCGTCTGAAGCGGTGTCCTTCCGTGAGCCCAAGGTTCCGACGCCGGATAAATATGAGGGGGAGCTGGGAAGATGCCGTTCTTTCCTTATGCAGTGTGGGTTAGTGTTCGATCTACAGCCCTACTCTTATGCCACAGACAAGGCTAGGATAGCCTTTGTGATTGAGTTGCTGCGTGGTCGAGCGCTGGAGTGGGCTTCAGCCGTTTGGGAACGACAAGACCCCTGCATGGCTTCATACCAGGGGTTCACGGCCGAGATGAGGAAGCTCTTCGACCATTCCGTCCGAGGGAGGGACGCAGCTAGGCGCCTGTTTTCGCTCCACCAAGGAACTCGCAGCGTGGCGACTTCGTGATCGAGTTCAAGACGTTGGCTGTGGAGAGTGGGTGGAATGAGGAGTCTCTGCAAGCGGCCTTTTACCAGGGTCTGTCGGAGCAGCTCAAGGATGAGCTGATCTCCTATCCGGAGCCTAGTGACCTGGACAGCTTGGTAGCCTTGTCTATTCGGGTGGATAATCGAGTCCGAGAGCCGAAGGAGGGAGAAGCAATGGGGTCCGTCCAGTCGATCAGCTTCTCAGTTCCCAGTCGGGTCGGGTGGTGGACCAGAACACGTCGATCATTCTCCACCACAAAGGATTAGTGGAGAGGTCCTCTCTCCCGATTCTGAACCCATGCAAGTGGGGCGGCACGGGTTAACCAAGGAGGAGCGTCAACATAGACGTAAGACCAACTGCTGCCTCTACTGTGGTAGCTCGGGACATTACATCTCCACTTGTTCCCGGCGGTCGTCAAACTGCCCGGCTCGCTAAAGTTGGGAGGACTTTTAGCGAGCCAGTTTCAACCTCTCAGTACCTCTGTCAGACCCCGTTTCCCGGCTACCCTTGTGAACAGGAATCAGAGCTTAGCGATTAACGCTTTTATCGATTCAGGTGCCGATGGAAGCTTTCTTGATGCCGAGTTGGTGGAACAGCTGGGGCTTTCCAAGGAGCAATTGCCGGAAGCCATTGAAGCGACCACTCTGAACGGCAGTAGTCTGGCACGTATCACGATGAGGACTGAACCGGTTAAGATGCTGTTGTCGGGGAATCATTCGGAGATGATTTCATTCTTCATTCTGCCGTCTTCCCATGTTCCTCTGGTCCTTGGATACCCCTGGCTGAAGGAACACAATCCCACGTTCGATTGGGTGACGGGCAAGGTAACGAGTTGGAGCCTTGATTGTCATGCTAACTGTCTCAAGACTGCCTGTCCCCATTCGGTTCCCAGTCAGGTGATTGAGGCTAAACCCCCAGATTTGTCCCTGGTTCCCGAGACATATCACGATTTGGGGGAAGTGTTCAGTAAGCAGAAGGCTCTGTCACTCCCTCCCCACCGACCATATGATTGTGCCATCAACCTGTTCCCTGGAGCTGTCTACCCCAAGGGAAGGTTATACAGTATCTCCCGCCCTGAACGTGAGGCTTTGGAGACCTACATCAAGGAGTCCCTAGCTGCTGGTCTCGTTCGTCCCTCGTCATCACCCCTGGGGGCAGGATTCTTCTTTGTGGGTAAGAAGGATGGCTCTCTTCGACCGTGTATTGATTATCGGGGGTTGAATGACATCACGGTCAAGGACAAGTATCCCCTGCCCTTGATGAGTTCTGCCTTCGACTCCTTACAGGGTGCTACGGTGTTCACCAAGCTAGACCTACGCAATGCGTATCACATGGTCCGGATCAGAGAGGGAGACGAGTGGTTGACGGGTTTCAATACACCGATGGGTCACTTCGAGTATCAGGTGATGCCGTTTGGACTGACCAATGCTCCAGCGGTATTCCAGAGTATGGTGAACGACGTCCTGAGAGATATGATCGGTCTCTTTGTGTTTGTTTACCTGGATGACATTCTGATCTTCTCGAAGGAACCTTCCGACCACGTCCAGCATGTCCGGCAGGTTCTGCAGCGATTGTTGGAGAATCGCCTGTTCGTGAAGGCCGAGAAGTGCGAGTTTCACGCCCACACGACATCCTTTCTCGGGTACATCATCTCCAGGGGAGAGATTAGGATGGACCAGGAGAAGGTTAGAGCGGTTCTGGAATGGGCCCAGCCCGGTACGAGATTGCAGCTCCAGAGATTTTTGGGGTTTGCGAATTTCTACCGCAGATTCATCCGGGATTACAGCCGTGTGGCCGCTCCGTTAACTGCCTTGACTTCCAGTATCAGGAACTTCAAGTGGAATCCGGAGGCGGATCGAGCGTTTCTGGATTTGAAGAGGCGATTCACCAACGCACCGATTCTCTCTCAACCGGACACGGCCCGTCAGTTCGTCGTTGAAGTGGACGCGTCTGATGTGGGAGTTGGCGCCATCCTGTCGCAGCGATGCTCCACGGACAGTAAACTCCATCCCTGCGCCTACTACTCTCGTCGCCTTTCGCCTGCGGAGAGGAATTACGATGTGGGTAACCGGGAGCTTCTCGCGGTGAAACTTGCCTTGGAGGAGTGGCGCCACTGGTTGGAGGGGGCGGAGCAACCGTTTATTGTCTGGACTGACCACAAGAATCTTGCTTACGTGCAATCGGCTAGACGTCTCAACTCCCGTCAGGCCAGGTGGTCGTTGTTTTTCGGACGATTCAATTTTTTTCCCTGACGTTCCGACCTGGATCTAAGAACGGCAAGGCGGACGCCTTGTCTCGGATGTTCTCCAAGACGGAGGAGGGTGGGTCCAAGACCGAGACAATTCTCCCCGGAACTGCGTCGTGGGAGCTGTTAGGTGGAAGATTGAGGAGGAGGTGATGGCGGCTCTTCGGACGCAGCCCGGTCCCGGTAACGGTCCACCCGGTCGGTTGTTTGTGCCTGAGTCGGTTCGTCCTGCGGTCCTCAAATGGTCCCACGCCAGCAAGATGGCTTGTCACCCTGGCGTGGCTCGGACGATGGCGTTTCTTCGCAGACGCTTTTTGGTGGCCTGCCATGGCCGAGGATACTCGGGGTTATGTTGCTGCCTGTCCAGTGTGTGCGCAGAATAAGGGTACCAATCGGCCCAGCTCTGGACTACTTCACCCCCTTCCTATTCCCCGGCGACCATGGTCGCATCTGGCCCTGGACTTTGTCACTGGGTTGCCCGCTTCTGAGGGGAACACGGTCGTTCTGACTATCGTGGACAGATTCAGCAAGTTCGCTCACTTTGTGCCAATTGCCAAGCTTCCCTCTGCCTCGGAGACGTCCGAGATCCTGGTTAGGGAGGTTTTCAGGGTCCACGGGTTGCCCAGTGATCTCGTTTCCGACCGTGGCCCTCAGTTTACCTCTGCTGTCTGGAAGTCCTTCTGTTTGGCCATTGGAGCTACAGTCAGTCTCACATCTGGTTTTCACCCCCCAATCTAATGGTCAGGCGGAGAGAGCCAACCAGAAGATGGAATCCACGCTACGCTGCCTGGCCTCTTCCAACCCCACCTCCTGGGTCTCTCAGTTGCCTTGGGTTGAGTATGCCCACAATACTCTCCCTACATCTGCCACTGGGATGTCTCCCTTCCAGTGCCTGTATGGCTACCAACCTCCCTTGTTCCCTTCTCAGGAGAAGGAGCTCTCAGTGCCTTCTGTTCAGGCCCATATTCGTTGTTGCCACCGGACCTGGCATCGGGCCAGAAAGGCACTCCTTAGAGTTTCGGACCGGTATCAGCTCCAGGCGAATCGTCGCCGGATCCCCGCTCCCACCTACACCATCGGAGATAGGGTCTGGTTGGCCACACGGGATCTTCCTTTACGGACTGAGTCTAGGAAGTTGTTACCGAAGTTCATTGGTCCGTTTGTGGTGGAGAAGGTGATCAACCCGGTGGCAGTTCGACTCAAACTCCCGAGGACGCTCAGAGTCCATCCCACCTTTCATGTCTCCTGCCTCAAGCCTGTTTTCTCAGTCCTCTGTTGCCTCCTCCGCCTCCTCCTCCTCCTCCTCGGATGATCGGAGGTGGTCCTGCCTACACGGTGCGACGCATCATGGATTCCAGACGGCGGGGCCGGGGTTTCCAGTATCTCGTGGACTGGGAGGGGTATGGTCCTGAAGAGAGGAGTTGGATTCCGCGGCGACAGATCCTAGATGCTGACCTCATCCGTGACTTCTACCGCCTCCATCCTGGCGCTCCGGGAGTCCGCCCGGTGGCGTTCGTCGGAGGGGGGGGTACTGTAACGATCCCGGCAGTCTGAGTCGGGTCCTGTCTGTGGACTAGTTTTTTCTGCTCGGGATCTCCAGTTTCCCGAGGGTTCTGGAAACGCTCCGGGGAGCTCTCTTGATTTCCGCACCTGCATCCCATCAGCAATCTGCACACCTGGTCCTGATCATCACCCTTCTTAGGCTCTGGCCTAACATCCATTCCCTGCCGGATCGTTAGCCATGAACATCACTCGTCCGGAACCTTCATCCAACCTCTGCCTGGTGGTCGGCGGCTGCCGAGCCATGATTGGATCAACCACTGCACCCCCAACAACTAATCAACGCCGCCCGCTCTGTTCCCTGGATTATTCAGCATCACTCTTGAATTTGTAAATAAACACTCACCTTCGTTTCAACTTACCTTGTCCTGGTCTGCTTCTGGGTTCTGGCTTTGTAACTCGTGACAGAATGGGCCAAAATAACAGCAACAGTGTGTGAAAACCTTGTGAAGACTTACAGAAAACGTTTGACCTGTGTCATTGCCAACAAAGGGTATATAACAAAGTATTGAGAAACTTTTGTTATTGACCAAATACTTATTTTCCACCATAATTTGCAAATAAATTCATAAAAAATCCTACAATGTGATTTTCTGGATTCTTTTTTCTCAATTTGTCTGTCATAGTTGACGTGTACCTATGATGAAAATTACAGGCCTCTCTCATCTTTTTAAGTGGGAGAACTTGCACAATTGGTGGCTGACTAAATACTTTTTTCCCCCACTGTATATTTGAATGTGGGCTCCCGAGTGTCGCAGTGGTCTAAAGCACTGCATCTCAGTGCTTGAGGCGTCACTACAGACCCCCTGGTTCGATTCCAGGCTGTATCACAACCGGCGGTGATTGGGAGTCCCGGTTTGGCCGGTGTAGGCCATCATTGTAAATAAGAATTTGTTCTTAACTGCCTAGTTAAATAAATAAAAGATTTAACCACAATATTTGTTGCATTATTTGTTCTGTCGTTTCTGGAGGATTAAATTGAAATTGCAACCAACTTTCTATGGCTTGTTTTAGAAATAATGATATTTGGGAGATTATTTCCTTTTCAAATAACTGAAAGTGAGAGGTTGTAATCTGAATCTGAATAAAGGGAAAAAGGCCATTCTTGAACATTGGGTGAGACAATCTTACTAATTTGCTAGAGAACCAGTTCGGATTTAAGTATAACTTTTGTATGACTGAAGCTTTTAGTGATAGGTATAATGGTTTAATATTTAATAATTTCTGTCCTCCAAATTTATATTCATTATATAAATAGGCCCGTTTAATTTTTTCTGGCTGGCCGTTCCAAATAAAATTGAATATTTCTTTCTCATATAATTTAAAAACTGTTCGCTAGGTGTAGGCAAGACCATAAGCAAATAGGTAAACTGGGATAATACTAAAGAGTTAATCAGGGTGATTTTTCCACAAATTGACAGGTATTTACCTTTCCATGGTAGCAAGATCTTATCTATTTATGCTAACTTTCTATTAAAATGTATTGAAGTGAGATCATTTATTTCCTTTGGGATATGTATTCCGAGTATATCCATATCACCATCAGACCATTTTATTGGTAAACTACATGGTAATGTAAAAATTGTATTTTTTAGTGATCCAATACGTAATATAGTACATTTGTCATAATTTGGTTGTAATCCAGAGAGGTTAGAAAATGTATCTAGATCCTCTATGAGGATGTGGTGGGATTCAAGTTGTGGATTTAAAAGAAAACATGAATCATCAGCGTACAATGACACCTTTGTCTTTAAGCCCTGGATTTCTAATCCCTTGATATTATTGTTGGATCTGATTTTAATAGCTAATATCTCGATGGCAATAATAAATAGATATGCCGATAGTGGACAACCTTGTTTCACTCCTCTTGACAGTTTAAAACTTTCGGAGAAATAGCCATTATTTACTATTTTACACCTTGGGTTACTATACATGATTTTAACCCATTGTATAAGAGATTCTCCAAAATTGAAATGCTCCAGGCATTTACATATAAACCCCAGTCGTACTTTATCAAATGCCTTTTCAAAGTCTGCTATGAATAGCAGGCCTGGTTTCCCAGATCTTTATAGAACTACTTGTTAATTGTGCTGAAAATACGTCTTTTCAACATATTTTCAACATATTTTGCTCATAGGGATATGACTCAATGCAGTTGTAACATTGATGTTTTGGCAATTTTGGGGGGAAGAGGGAGGGAGGGAGAGGGAGAGGGAGGGGGAGAAAGGAGGGAGAGAGAGAGGAGGGAGAGAGAGGAGGGAGAGGGGGAGAGAGGAGAGGGAGGGGGAGAGAGGAGAGAGAGGGGGGAGAGAGGGGGAGAGAGGAGGGGGAGAGAGAGGAGGGAGAGAGAGGAGAGAGAGGGGTAGAGAGGAGAGGGAGGGGGAGCGAGGAGAGAGGGGAGGGAGAGAGGAGAGAGAGGAGGGGGAGAGAGGAGAAGGAGGGGGAGAGAGGGAGAGAGAGGGAGAAGAGAGGGGGAGAGAGGAGAGAGGGGAAGAGAGGAGAGAGGAGGGGGAGAGAGGGGGAGAGAGGAGGGGGAGAGAGAGGAGGGAGAGAGAGGAGAGAGAGGGGTAGAGAGGAGAGGGAGGGGGAGCGAGGAGAGAGGGGAGGGAGAGAGGAGAGAGAGGAGGGGGAGAGAGGAGAAGGAGGGGGAGAGAGGAGAGAGAGGGAGAAGAGAGGGGGAGAGAGGAGAGAGGGGAAGAGAGGAGAGAGGAGGGGGAGAGAGGAAAGGGAGCGGGTGAGAGGAGGGGGAGGGGGAGAGAGAGGTCAGTCAGTCAGTGGAAAAAGTTAGTTCGGAGATCATTGGTAATTACTTAGCAGTAGGACTTGAAAATGTTTTAATTTACACCAACACTTGAACACACACACACACACACACACACACACACACACACACACACACTCCACTGGCAGCATCACATCTACTCTTCCCATCTAGCTGTTAGTGCCTGACCTCTATTTGGACACACAGTCTGTGTGCATAGTCTGCATTGCTGGGAGCACACACACACACACACACAGACACACACACACACACACACACACACACACACACACACACACACACACACACACACACGTTGCTGCACTGTAAAACTGGATAAATTCTGGCTGAGGAAACAAATGACCTACAGAAAATTAAGTTAAGAAACTTAAGTAGCTGACGTGAGCAGTACTTCCTCCATAATAATAGCTGACGTGAGCAGTACTTCCTCCATAATAATAGCTGACGTGAGCAGTACTTCCTCCATAATAATAGCTGACGTGAGCAGTACTTCCTCCATAATAATAGCTGACGTGAGCAGTACTTCCTCCATAATAATAGATGACGTGAGCAGTACTTCCTCCATAATAATAGCTGACGTGAGCAGTACTTCCTCCATAATAATAGCTGACGTGAGCAGTACTTCCTCCATAATAATAGCTGACGTGAGCAGTACTTCCTCCATAATAATAGATGACGTGAGCAGTACTTCCTCCATAATAATAGCTGACGTGAGCAGTACTTCCTCCATAATAATAGCTGACGTGAGCAGTACTTCCTCCATAATAATAGCTGACGTGAGCAGTACTTCCTCCATAATAATAGCTGACGTGAGCAGTACTTCCTCCATAATAATAGCTGACGTGAGCAGTACTTCCTCCATAATAATAGCTGACGTGAGCAGTACTTCCTCCATAATAATAGCTGACGTGAGCAGTACTTCCTCCATAATAATAGCTGACGTGAGCAGTACTTCCTCCATAATAATAGCTGACGTGAGCAGTACTTTCTCCATAATAATAGCTGACGTGAGCAGTACTTCCTCCATAATAATAGATGACGTGAGCAGTACTTCCTCCATAATAATAGCTGACGTGAGCAGTACTTCCTCCATAATAATAGATGACGTGAGCAGTACTTCCTCCATAATAATAGCTGACGTGAGCAGTACTTCCTCCATAATAATAGCTGACGTGAGCAGTACTTCCTCCATAATAATAGCTGACGTGAGCAGTACTTCCTCCATAATAATAGATGACGTGAGCAGTACTTCCTCCATAATAATAGCTGACGTGAGCAGTACTTCCTCCATAATAATAGATGACGTGAGCAGTACTTCCTCCATAATAATAGCTGACGTGAGCAGTACTTCCTCCATAATAATAGATGACGTGAGCAGTACTTCCTCCATAATAATAGATGACGTGAGCAGTACTTCCTCCATAATAATAGCTGACGTGAGCAGTACTTCCTCCATAATAATAGATGACGTGAGCAGTACTTCCTCCATAATAATAGATGACGTGAGCAGTACTTCCTCCATAATAATAGCTGACGTGAGCAGTACTTCCTCCATAATAATAGCTGACGTGAGCAGTACTTCCTCCATAATAATAGCTGACGTGAGCAGTACTTCCTCCATAATAATAGCTGACGTGAGCAGTACTTCCTCCATAATAATAGCTGACGTGAGCAGTACTTCCTCCATAATAATAGCTGACGTGAGCAGTACTTCCTCCATAATAATAGCTGACGTGAGCAGTACTTCCTCCATAATAGATGACGTGAGCAGTACTTCCTCCATAATAATAGCTGACGTGAGCAGTACTTCCTCCATAATAATAGCTGACGTGAGCAGTACTTCCTCCATAATAATAGCTGACGTGAGCAGTACTTCCTCCATAATAGATAGCTGGCGTGAGCAGTACTTCCTCCATAATAGATGACGTGAGCAGTACTTCCTCCATAATAATAGATGACGTGAGCAGTACTTCCTCCATAATAATAATAATAGTCTACTGTAGTCTATTATAAACCAGCTAGGTTAGACAACATTACCCCCCTGTGTCATTATAAACTACTGGATATAGTCTACTGTAGTCTATTATAAACCAGCTAGGTTAGACAACATTACCCCCCTGTGTCATTATAAACTACTGGATATAGTCTACTGTAGTCTATTATAAACCAGCTAGGTTAGACAACATTACCCCCCTGTGTCATTATAAACTACTGGATATAGTCTACTGTAGTCTATTATAAACCAGCTAGGTTAGACAACATTACCCCCCTGTGTCATTATAAACTACTGGATATAGTCTACTGTAGTCTATTATAAACCAGCTAGGTTAGACAACATTACCCCCCTGTGTCATTATAAACTACTGGATATAGTCTACTGTAGTCTATTATAAACCAGCTAGGTTAGACAACATTACCCCCCTGTGTCATTATAAACTACTGGATATAGTCTAATGTAGTCTATTATAAACCAGCTAGGTTAGACAACATTACCCCCCTGTGTCATTATAAACTACTGGATATAGTCTAATGTAGTCTATTATAAACCAGCTAGGTTAGACAACATTACCCCCCCTGTGTCATTATAAACTACTGGATATAGTCTAATGTAGTCTATTATAAACCAGCTAGGTTAGACAACATTACCCCCCTGTGTCATTATAAACTACTGGATATAGTCTACTGTAGTCTATTATAAACCAGCTAGGTTAGACAACATTACCCCCCTGTGTCATTATAAACTACTGGATATAGTCTACTGTAGTCTATTATAAACCAGCTAGGTTAGACAACATTACCCCCCTGTGTCATTATAAACTACTGGATATAGTCTACTGTAGTCTATTATAAACCAGCTAGGTTAGACAACATTACCCCCCTGTGTCATTATAAACTACTGGATATAGTCTACTGTAGTCTATTATAAACCAGCTAGGTTAGACAACATTACCCCCTGTGTCATTATAAACTACTGGATATAGTCTAATGTAGTCTATTATAAACCAGCTAGGTTAGACAACATTACCCCCCTGTGTCATTATAAACTACTGGATATAGTCTAATGTAGTCTATTATAAACCAGCTAGGTTAGACAACATTACCCCCCCTGTGTCATTATAAACTACTGGATATAGTCTACTGTAGTCTATTATAAACCAGCTAGGTTAGACAACATTACCCCCCTGTGTCATTATAAACTACTGGATATAGTCTACTGTAGTCTATTATAAACCAGCTAGGTTAGACAACATTACCCCCCTGTGTCATTATAAACTACTGGATATAGTCTAATGTAGTCTATTATAAACCAGCTAGGTTAGACAACATTACCCCCCCCTGTGTCATTATAAACTACTGGATATAGTCTAATGTAGTCTATTATAAACCAGCTAGGTTATACAACATTACCCCCCTGTGTCATTATAAACTACTGGATATAGTCTACTGTAGTCTATTATAAACCAGCTAGGTTAGACAACATTACCCCCCTGTGTCATTATAAACTACTGGATATAGTCTACTGTAGTCTATTATAAAC
>NW_025534428.1:120000-127500 GCF_020615455.1 Coregonus clupeaformis
GGAAGGTTTGGGAATCGCTTCCTTTTAAGTGGTTATAGAATTTAACAGCTCTTTTCTGGATTTTGATAATTAGCGGATATAGTCCTAATTCTGCTCTGCATGCATCGTTTGAGGTTTTGCGTTGTACACAAAGTATATTTTTTTGCAGAATTCTGCATGCAGAGTCTCAATTGGATGTTTGTCCCATTTTGTGAATTCTTGGTTGGTGAGCGGACCCCAGACCTCACAACCATAAATGGCAATGGGTTCTATAACTGATTGAAATATTTTTAGCCAGATCCTAAATGGGATGTGGAGTGTTATGTTCCTTTCAATGGCATAGAAGGCCCTTCTTGACGTGTCTCTTGGATGGTTCTCTCTCTCTGTCCATTACCCCCCCTGTGGCCCTATCCCACTGCCGTAGAGTCGCTTCCGCTGGCGGTGTCACTCCGGTAATTGCTGTGATCAGTTGTCACTGGGCGGTGTGGAACTCAAACTCCCGGGGAGCGGAAGAATAGCCCTGGTTAAAAATGAATCCATTTTGCAGCCGCCGGTGGGTGTGTCCAACGAGCTGTGCGTGCCAACGGTTTTCACAGTGTTCTAATAGTGTGTCCAGTAGAAGCGGTAACTTTGTTTGTTTGTTGATGTAGAGGAGAATGGAGCGATGTCACTATAGAGAACCGGTCACGTGATCAACAGAACCTACAGGGATCGACATAATGAGGTATGGAGCCTATAGGGATCGACATGATGAGGTATGGAGCCTAAAGGGTTCGACATGATGAGGTATGGAGCCTATAGGGATCGACATAATGAGGTATGGAGCCTATAGGGATCGACATGATGAGGTATGGAGCCTATAGGGATCGACATGATGAGGTATGGAGCCTAAAGGGTTCGACATGATGAGGTATGGAGCCTATAGGGATCGACATGATGAGGTATGGAGCCTAAAGGGTTCGACATGATGAGGTATGGAGCCTATAGGGATCGACATGATGACGTATGGAGCCTACAGGGTTCAACATGATGAGGTATGGAGCCTATAGGGTTCGACATGATGAGGTATGGAGCCTATAGGGATCGACATGATGAGGTATGGAGCCTATAGGGTTCGACATGATGAGGTATGGAGCCTATAGGGTTCGACATGATGAGGTATGGAGCCTATAGGGATCGACATGATGAGGTATGGAGCCTATAGGGATCGACATGATGAGGTATGGAGCCTAAAGGGTTCGACATGATGAGGTATGGAGCCTATAGGGATCGACATGATGAGGTATGGAGCCTATAGGGATCGACATGATGAGGTATGGAGCCTATAGGGATCGACATGATGAGGTATGGAGCCTAAAGGGTTCGACATGATGAGGTATGGAGCCTATAGGGATCGACATGATGACGTATGGAGCCTAAAGGGTTCGACATGATGAGGTATGGAGCCTATAGGGATCGACATGATGACGTATGGAGCCTACAGGGTTCAACATGATGAGGTATGGAGCCTATAGGGTTCGACATGATGAGGTATGGAGCCTATAGGGATCGACATGATGAGGTATGGAGCCTATAGGGTTCGACATGATGAGGTATGGAGCCTATAGGGTTCGACATGATGAGGTATGGAGCCTATAGGGATCGACATGATGAGGTATGGAGCCTATAGGGATCGACATGATGAGGTATGGAGCCTAAAGGGTTCGACATGATGAGGTATGGAGCCTATAGGGATCGACATGATGAGGTATGGAGCCTATAGGGATCGACATGATGAGGTATGGAGCCTATAGGGATCGACATGATGAGGTATGGAGCCTAAAGGGTTCGACATGATGAGGTATGGAGCCTATAGGGATCGACATGATGACGTATGGAGCCTACAGGGTTCAACATGATGAGGTATGGAGCCTATAGGGTTCGACATGATGAGGTATGGAGCCTATAGGGATCGACATGATGAGGTATGGAGCCTATAGGGTTCGACATGATGAGGTATGGAGCCTATAGGGTTCGACATGATGACGTATGGAGCCTATAGGGATCGACATAATGACGTATGGAGCCTATAGGGTTCGACATGATGAGGTATGGAGCCTATAGGGATCGACATGATGAGGTATGGAGCCTATAGGGATCGACATGATGACGTATGGAGCCTATAGGGATCGACATGATGAGGTATGGAGCCTATAGGGTTTGACATGATGAGGTATGGAGCCTATAGGGATCGACATGATGACGTATGGAGCCTACAGGGTTCAACATGATGAGGTATGGAGCCTATAGGGTTCGACATGATGAGGTATGGAGCCTATAGGGATCGACATGATGAGGTATGGAGCCTATAGGGTTCGACATGATGAGGTATGGAGCCTATAGGGTTCGACATGATGACGTATGGAGCCTATAGGGATCGACATAATGACGTATGGAGCCTATAGGGTTCGACATGATGAGGTATGGAGCCTATAGGGATCGACATGATGAGGTATGGAGCCTATAGGGATCGACATGATGACGTATGGAGCCTATAGGGATCGACATGATGAGGTATGGAGCCTATAGGGTTTGACATGATGAGGTATGGAGCCTATAGGGTTTGACATGATGAGGTATGGAGCCTATAGGGTTTGACATGATGAGGTATGGAGCCTATAGGGTTTGACATGATGACGTATGGAGCCTATAGGGTTTGACATGATGAGGTATGGAGCCTATAGGGTTTGACATGATGAGGTATGGAGCCTATAGGGATCGACATGATGAGGTATGGAGCCTATAGGGTTTGACATGATGAGGTATGGAGCCTATAGGGATCGACATGATGAGGTATTGAGCCTATAGGGATCGACATGATGAAGTATGGAGCCTATAGGGATCGACATGATGAGGTATGGAGCCTATAGGGTTCGACATGATGAGGTATGGAGCCTATAGGGATCGACATAATGAGGTATGGAGCCTATAGGGATCGACATGATGAGGTATGGAGCCTATAGGGATCGACATGATGAGGTATGGAGCCTATAGGGTTCGACATGATGAGGTATGGAGCCTATAGGGATCGACATGATGAGGTATGGAGCCTATAGGGATCGACATAATGAGGTATGGAGCATATAGGGATCGACATGATGAGGTATGGAGCCTATAGGGATCGACATAATGAGGTATGAAGCCTAAAGGGATCGACATGATGAGGTATGGAGCCTATAGGGATCGACATGATGAGGTATGGAGCCTATAGGGATCGACATAATGAGGTATGGAGCCTATAGGGATCGACATGATGAGGTATGGAGCCTATAGAGATCGACATGATGAGGTATGGAGCCTATAGGGATCGACATAATGAGGTATGGAGCCTATAGGGATCAACATGATGAGGTATGGAGCCTATAGGGATCGAAATGATGAGGTATGGAGCCTATAGGGATCGACATGATGAGGTATGGAGCCTATAGGGATCGACATAATGACGTATGGAGCCTATAGGGATCGACATAATGAGGTATGGAGCCTATAGGGATCGACATGATGAGGTATGGAGCCTATAGGGATCGACATGATGAGGTATGGAGCCTATAGGGATCGACATAATGACGTATGGAGCCTATAGGGATCGACATGATGAAGTATGGACCCTATAGGGATCGACATGATGAAGTATGGAGCCTATAGGGATCGACATGATGAGGTATGGAGCCTATAGGGATCGACATAATGACATATGGAGCCTATAGGGATCGACATGATGAGGTATGGAGCATATAGGGATCGACATGATGAGGTATGGAGCCTATAGGGATCGACATGATGAGGTATGGAGCCTATAGGGATCGACATGATGAGGTATTGAGCCTATAGGGTTCAACATGATGAGGTATGGAGCCTATAGGGATCGACATGATGAGGTATGGAGCCTATAGGGTTTGACATGATGAGGTATGGAGCCTATAGGGATCGACATAATGAGGTATGGAGCCTATAGGGATCGACATGATGAGGTATGGAGCCTATAGGGATCGACATAATGAGGTATGGAGCCTATAGGGTTCGACATGATGAGGTATGGAGCCTATAGGGATCGACATGATGAGGTATGGAGCCTATAGGGATCGACATGATGAGGTATGGAGCCTATAGGAATCGACATAATGAGGTATGGAGCCTAGAGGGATCGACATGATGAGGTATGGAGCCTATAGGGATTGATATAATGAGGTATGGAGCCTATAGGGATCGACATGATGAGGTATGGAGCCTATAGGGTTTGACATGATGAGGTATGGAGCCTATAAGGATCGACATAATGAGGTATGGAGCCTATAGGGATCGACATGATGAGGTATGGAGCCTATAGGGATCGACATGATGAGGTATGGAGCCTATAGGGATCAACATGATGAGGTATGGAGCCTATAGGGTTTGACATGATGGAGCCTATAGGGTTTGACATGATGAGGTATGGAGCCTATAGGGATCGACATAATGACGTATGGAGCCTATAGGAATCGACATAATGAGGTATGGAGCCTATAGGGATCGACATGATGAGGTATGGAGCCTATAGGGATCGACATGATGAGGTATGGAGCCTATAGGGATCGACATGATGAGGTATGGAGCCTAAAGGGTTTGACATGATGAGGTATGGAGCCTATAGGGATCGACATAATGAGGTATGGAGCCTATAGGGATCGACATGATGAGGTATGGAGCCTATAGGGATCGACATGATGAGGTATGGAGCCTATAGGGATCGACATAATGACGTATGGAGCCTATAGGGATCGACATGATGAGGTATGGAGCATATAGGGTTTGACATGATGAGGTATGGAGCCTATAGGGATCGACATGATGAGGTATGGAGCCTATAGGGATCGACATAATGAGGTATGGAGCCTATAGGGATTGACATGATGAGGTATGGAGCCTATAGGGATCGACATGATGAGGTATGGAGCCTATAGGGTTTGACATGATGAGGTATGGAGCCTATAGGGATCGACATGATGAGGTATGGAGCCTATAGGGTTTGACATGATGAGGTATGGAGCCTATAGGGATCGACATGATGAGGTATGGAGCCTATAGGGTTCGACATGATGAGGTATGGAGCCTATAGGGATCAACATGATGAGGTATGGAGCCTATAGGGATCGACATAATGAAGTATGGAGCCTATAGGGATCGACATGATGAGGTATGGAGCCTATAGGGATCAACATAATGAGGTATGGAGCCTATAGGGATCGACATGATGAGGTATGGAGCCTATAGGGATCGACATAATGAGGTATGGAGCCTATAGGGCCCACACTCACTGTGACACATGTACGTGTGTGTGTGTGTGTGTGTGTGTGTGTGTGTCTGTGTGTGTGTGTGTGTGTGTGTATGTGTGTGTGTGTGTGTGTGTGTGCATGTGTGTGTGTATGTATGTGTGTGTTTGTATGTGTGTGTGTGTGTGTGTGTGTGTGTGTGTGTGTGTGTGTGTGTGTATGTGTGTGTTTGTATGTGTGTGTGTGTGTTGTGTGTGTGTGTGTGTGTGTTTGTATGTGTGTGTGTGTGTGTGCATGTGTGTGTGTGTATATATATGTGTGTGTGTGTGTGTATGTGTGTGTTTGTATGTGTGTGTGTGTGTGTGTGTGTGTGTGTATGTGTGTGTGTGTATATATATGTGTGTGTGTGTGTGTGTGTATGTGTGTGTGTGTATATATATGTGTGTGTGTGTGTGTGTGTGTGTTTGTGTGTGACTGACATACTACAACCCAGCCCAACTCATTACAGCAGCAAGGACTACAGCAGGGGTGGACTACAGCAGGGGTGGACTACAGCAGGGGTGGACTACAGCAGGGGTGGACTACAGCAGGGGTGGACTACAGCAGGGGTGGACTACAGCAGGGGTGGACTACAGCAGGGGTGGACAATCCTTCTCCTGGAGAGAATCTGTGGGCGCAGGTTTTTTCTCCAGCCCTGCTAGGTCCTGAGGAGCAACCGATTACTAGAATCAAGTGTGTTTGAACAGGGCTGGAACAAAAACCTGTGGTAGGGGTAGCTCTCCAGGAGTAGGAAGGGTTGGATTGTTGAGTCCGTTCAGTCAGTCAGCGTGTTCAGTGAGAAGCTGCAGGTGTGGTGTCTGGCCACTAGATGGCAGTATAACACTGTGTTCTGTCAGTGGGTCAGGATCTATCAGCCAATCCCAGTCCTCAGTGGGTCAGCGTTATGTGTTAGGGGGTCAGCTGCATGGAGTTCAAAGTGTGGTTGTGTACGGTTTTGGTGTGATTCACTGTTCTGTTCCAGGTCAAAGGTCAAACCACATCCAAACAAATCCTGCTAGCTAGCAAAAATACTTCTAACAACGTTCAAAATAGTGTGTATGCACCAATGTGAGAGAATGTGTTGTGTGTGTGTCTGCCTTTGTGTGTGTGTGTGTGTGCGTGTGTGTATGTGTGTGTGTGTGTGTGCGTGCGTGCGTGCGTGTGTGCGTGCGTGCGTGCGTGCGTGCGTGTGTGCGTGTGCGTGCGTGCGTGCGTGTGTTCATGTGTGTGTGTGTGTGTGTGTGTTGAGCGATTCCTTTTGATTCATTGCCTCCCCCAGTGAATATTTCTCTGTCATCTAGGTTGTTAGTTAGGTAGGCAGAAGAGGATCTGGCAACACAGTCAGTATGTATCACAGGATCTGGCAACACAGTCAGTATGTATCACAGGATCTGGTAACACAGTCAGTATGTATCACAGGATCTGGTAACACAGTCAGTATGTATCACAGGATCTGGCAACACAGTCAGTATGTATCACAGGATCTGGCAACACAGTCAGTATGTATCACAGGATCTGGCAACACAGTCAGTATGTATCACAGGATCTGGCAACCAGCCTAGTCAGGTAGTGTAAATACTTTCTGAAGACACTGTAGAGAGTGGGTAGATAGGTAGGCTGGTCAGGTAGGTAGATAGATAGTGGGTCTATAGTTAGGCTGGTCATGTAGGTAGATAGTGGGTAGATAGGTAGGCTGGTCAGGTACAGTAGATAGATAGTGGGTCTATAGTTAGGCTGGTCATGTAGGTAGATAGTGGGTAGATAGGTAGGCTTATCAGGTAGATAGATAGATAGTGGATAGATAGGTAGGCTGGTCAAGTACAGTAGATAGATAGTGGGTCTATAGTTAGGCTGGTCACGTAGGTAGATAGTGGATGGATAGGTAGGCTGGTCAAGTACAGTAGATAGATAGTGGGTCTATAGTTAGGCTGGTCACGTAGATAGATAGTGGGTAGATAGGTAGGCTGGTCAGGTAGATAGATAGTGGTAGATAGGTAGGCTGGTCACGTAGAGTAGATAGTGGGTAGATAGGTAGGCTGGTCAGGTAGGTAGATAGTGGTAGATAGGTAGGCTGGTCAGGTACAGTAGATAGATAGTGGGTCCATAGTTAGGCTGGTCACGTAGATAGATAGTGGGTAGATAGGTAGGCTGGTCAGGTAGATAGATAGTGGTAGATAGGTAGGCTGGTCAGGTA